>NC_041386.1:494696614-494742813 GCF_002162155.2 Triticum dicoccoides | reverse complement strand
TATCCGTAACCAGCAAGACATGCGCTTCGTCAGATAGCATTGTCTGCTCTGAAGACCTTGTTTCCACTTCAGATTTTTCCATGACCATGCCGAATGGCTGATTCACAGGAAGAGTAATTGAATGTACTAAAATTGTTGACAAATTTAACACGTAATAAAAAAATTATGGCATGATATAATTCACATATAAGATAACTGGATAACCAGGGTGGAATTGCAAAATTCACATATATGATGCCTGGCTAAACAAGATGGCATTGCATGATTCACATATACGATAAAGAAACTAAACATATGGCATTGACACAAAGCATGTCTAAACTAAGCAGATGACATATTTGATGTATACAGTAAGCAATGCAAGGCACCATATGCGTGATATTACCAACATCAGCATGCCAAGTTAGAGCAAAGACCTCAGGGGGTAAATAGGAGTGGTCTTCTCCTTCCGAATCCCCCTCAGAATAGTTATCTTCCTCTTGATTACGATCCGAAATGGGTGGAGGGGGGATGCCTTTGCGCCCACCATGGAGTGACGTCTGCATGAAATTGTATTGCCACGCAAGGCTCGTCTCTTTTTCTCTACATGTTCAGTTCCATTATGTACAATAACTGACATGCATAGGAATAAAACATAGTGAGATTATGTAAGGAGTGCATGCACAAATCTAGAGTGATGGTAGCAAACTGTGGATAGACCCAAAAACAATGATGGCAGGCAGATAATAGCTTTAGTTAAAAAATACAGATAATGGCTCCTTAATGTTTGTTTGCACCCAACATGTAACTCATAGCAGACATCCAAGATTAAACAGATAGTAGACAGATAGTACTGATTGTTGCCCCAATATGTACCCCACAACCATTTAAAAACTCAAGTTTCAGCATTAGTTTGGACCTGACTCGGAGTCTAATAGGTGAACACGACAATAAAGTAGCATGTCATCATATTAAGGGATGCATAACGTAAGCAGACACGGAAGAGTGTGACCTCTCTTGTGGACCCGTGTAGTCCTCAAGGTCATCTGCTCAGTTGATGATGGTAAGGAAGTTGTCGTGGCTGCCGGTGGCAGGGAAGAAGATCTGAGGCGGCGAAAGACAGTCTAGAGAGCGGATCCCTACTGTGGTGAACCCTTCCGTCCTTGGAGCAGCTGAGCTGGGGTGGAACACAGCGCAACAGGAGCAGGACAAACCACACAAGGTTTTCTTTGACACATATCTGTAATAGAAGTAATTGTGTAAGGGCTTGTTTGAATTTGATGATTCTAACAATGCAGGGACAGGAAATATACAGGAATAGGATAGGAATGCATGTGCAAAACAGAGAATTTAAAAACACAGGATTTCTGCCAATCTGGGTGTTTGTTTCACAAGAATTGGAAGATCACAGGATGCGAAGAAGCATGGTGAGATTAAGTCAAACCACAAGTGTACAACCTCTTTGGTGAAGCCATGTCGATCTCAGCGTGATTAGGTTGGTCGGTGAGGATGCTCCGACTGACTTGGCTGTCAGAGGAGGGGAAGAAGATGTTGGCCCACGGCGTGGCTGAGCTAGCAGGCCCGTATGGCACATCTTCATCGACAAGGCATTCAAGACCCTCGCGAGGGGCCAAGCCTCGCGAGGCGGACGATGCAAGACCTCCTCAGGAGCGGCCTCGCCAGGCAGGCTCACGAGGGGTGGAGAGATCAAGGCAAGACAAACCTCGCGAGGTCCTCGTGACGTGAGCCATGACGATCGAGACCAAGCGGGCGCCTGGTGGGCACCAGCGCGCACTGTCCTTGCTTCCTCTTTGGTGCCAAGGGGGCAAGCGCAAGCGTGGAGTACCGAGGCATCAAGCAAAGGTTTCCATATTGGTGCAACGAGACCAAGACCAGAAGCACGGCAAGATGGAGGTCACCATGGAGCCCAAGACGGCGTCACCACCAGAGCCTTTGGCAGGCGAAGACTACTTTTGTCGGGATAACCTGTACTAGCTGTCCCCTTTCAAATTGGCCGTTGTGGCATCCCTTCCTGCTCAATATTTGGGGAGAGGACCAGGGCCTCTATAAATAGGACTAGCCACTACCATAGAAGGGGATCGACCTCATCTTGGATTGGGGCCATTCTATCCTTAGCTTTACACCAACCAAGCACAAGAACACCTCACCTCAGGAGGCAGTTCTTCCCCTTGTACTGTTCATCATCAGCCCAAGAGGCAATCCACCACCACCACACTGGAGTAGGGTATTACACCACAACGGTGGCCCGAACCAGTATAAATCTTGTGTCATTGTGTTGCAAGTTAGTCAAGTTCGTCCGCGAGATATTAGAGAGCTAGGTCGTGGATCGATAGGGAGAAAACCTTCGCGCGCACCCCAGTGTTCGAACCTTGAGGGTTTGCCAGAACCCGTGATCCGAGATTTGGCGCGCCAGGTAGGGGTGCGCCGAAGCTTCCTTCCGTCGCTCCGCGCTCTGTTGCTTGATCGTCTCCATGGCAGACGCGCGCCACACTTGTGCTGAGCGCCGGGCTGCCCTTGCCGCCCATGTCACTCAGATGGCTCCTGTCGGCAGGCCACCTCGTCGTTCCCCATCGCCTGCCGCCAACGCCGCCACCGGCCCGACGGGGAACGAGCAGCAAGCATCCTCGCTGCACCCCTCGGTGCGGCGGGACGGCCGCACCGCCACTCCATCGCTGACCCCGGCCGGTTCTTCTTCCCATGCACGTCGCCCTCCCATGGACGCGCGGGCCGCGCTCCTCATGGCGCACGAGCTCCTGCGCTACCGTCGGTCGACGACCTCTACGAGAACTGGCTCGACCGCATCGCCGAGCTTGTCTGCGTCGCAGGGGGCTCCCCTGCGTCGTCCCTCTCTCCGCCTCGCCCTCTGCCAGCTAATGGCGACATAGCTCACGGAGCGCCTCCACCACCTCTGCCCCAAGACGGCGCCCTGGTGCCAAGACGCGCAGCCCCGTGACGCGACCCGCCATGTCCCGCACCCCCGTGTGAAGAAAGAAGCTGTCAAGAAGTCCCTCGACCGCAAGAAAACGCTCCGCCACTCCTCGCGCCACCGCACCGGGACCGGCTGCTGCGGCAAGACCGCGCGCCACCTGTAGCTGCAGGGCGCGGACCCCATCAAGACCAAGCTCCACCCCCAAGGCAGGCCCCGGTGACCACAGCCGGCTGCCGTGCTTTCACCCTCGAGCTGCGTAGCATCGCCTGGTTGGGCAAGTTCAAGCCGGATCTGCCTCCTCTCTACGACGGCACCCTCGACCCCGTGGAGTTCTTGCAGCTCTACGAGCTGAGCATTGAAGCGGCCAACGGCGACGACAAAGTCATGGCGAATTGGTTTCCCATGGCTCTCAAGGAGGGCACCCACTCCTGGCTCCTGAACTTGCCACCGGGCTCGATCTCGTCCTGGGACGAGATGTGCAACCGCTTCATCGCCAACTTCCAGGGCACTCAGGACAGACCCTGCAGAAGTACATTCAGCGCTTCAACAGTGCACGAATCAAGATCCCCAAGGTGACCGACAAGGCCATCATTGTGTTCTCTGATGGCATCCGCAATGTCAAGATGAAGGAGGAGCACGCTATCCACGAGGAGCTTGATACATCTCCAATGTATCTATAATTTTTGATTTCTCCGTGCTATATTATCTACTATTTTGGACATTACTGGGCTTTATTTTCCACTTTTATATTATTTTTGGGACTAACCTATTAACCGGAGGCCCAGCCCAGAATTGCTGTTTTTGCCTATTTTAGGGTTTCAAAGAAGAGGAATATCAAATGGAGTCCAAACAGAATGAAACTTTCGGGAACGTGATTTTCTCAACGAACAAGACCCGGGAGACTTGGACCCTACGTCAAGACACAAAAGAGGAGGCCGCGAGGTAGGGGGGCGCGCCTACCCCCCCCCAGGCGCGCCCTCCACCCTCATGGGCCCCCTGTTGCTCCACCGACGTACTCCTTCCTCCTATATATACCTACGTACCCCCAAACGATCAGATACAGAACCAAAAACCTAATTCCACCACCGCAACTTTCTGTATCCACGAGATCCCATCTTGGGGCCTGTTCCGGAGCTTCGCCGGAGGGGGCATCGATCACGGAGGGCTTCTACATCAACACCATAGCCTCTCCGATGAAGTGTGAGTAGTTTACCTCAGACCTATGGGTCCATAGTTATTAGCTAGATGGCTTCTTCTCTCTTTTTGGATCTCAATACAATGTTCTCCCCCTCTCTTGTGGAGAACTATTTGATGTAATCTTCTTTTTGCGGTGTGTTTGTTGAGACCGATGAATTGTGGGTTTATGATCAAGTCTATCTATGAACAATATTTGAATCTTCTCTGAATTCTTTTATGTATGATTGGTTATCTTTGCAAGTCTCTTCGAATTATCAGTTTGGTTTGGCCTACTAGATTGATCTTTCTTGCAATGGGAGAAGTGCTTAGCTTTGGGTTCAATCTTGCGGTGTCCTTTCCCAGTGACAGTAGGGGCAGCAAGGCACGTATTGTATTGTTGCCATCGAGGATAACAAGATGGGGTTTTCATCATATTGCATGAGTCTATCCCTCTACATCATGTCATCTTGCTTAAGGCGTTACTCTGTTTTAAACTTAATACTCTAGATGCATGGTGGATAGCGGTCAATGAGTGGAGTAATAGTAGTAGATGCAGGCAGGAGTCGGTCTACTTGTCTCAGATGTGATGCCTATATACATGATTATACCTAGATATTCTCATAACTATGCTCAATTCTGTCAATTGCTGAACAGTAATTTGTTCACCCACCGTAGAATACTTATGCTCTCGAGAGAAGCCACTAGTGAAACCTATGCCCCCTGGGTCTATCTTCATCATATTAATCTCCTACTACCTAGTTATTTCCTTTGCTTTTTTACTTTGCCTTTATTTTACTTTGCATCTTTATCACACAAATACCAAAAATATTATCTTATCATATCTATCAGATCTCACTCTCGTAAGTGGCCGTGTAGGTATTGACAACCCCTATTCGCGTTGGTTGCGAGGATTTATTTGTTTTGTGCAGGTACGAGGGACTCGCGCGTAGCCTCCTACTGGATTGATACCTTGCTTCTCAAAAACTGAGGTAAATACTTACGCTACTTTGCTGCATCATCCCTTCCTCTTCGGGGAAAACCAACGCAGTGCTCAAGAGGTAGCAAGAAGGATTTCTGGCGCCGTTGCCGGGGAGGTCTACGCAAAGTCAACATACCAAGTACCCATCACATACCCTTATCTCCCGCATTACATTATTTGCCATTTGCCTCTCATTTTCCTCTCCCCCACTTCACCCTTGCCGTTTTATTCGCCCTCTCTCTCTATCCTCCCTCTCTTTCTCTATTTTCCTCTTTTTGCCCGCTTGTTTGCTTGTGTGTTAGTTCGTTTGCTTGTCGTTATTGCTAGTCCTTTACCTTCCGCCTCTATGTCCGAAATTGGGGAAATTATTGTTTATATGGATAACAATAATATCATGAAAAATTCTGATGCTCCTGCTAAAGAACCACCCATCTTACATGCAAAAAAATTTCGTGTTGGTAGTGCTAATATTATTGGAAAAGGAGTTATTCAAGATTTCTTTACTTGTGCTGGTGCTTTACCTTCAATGGGTAGTTCTATCCTTCATAGAACTAGTAGTCTTGCGGACGCTATTGCCATGCTTGTAGTTGAACTTGAAAGACAATTCATGCACATGCATCCTTGCATACAAAGGATTTTCCTGGAATTTTCTAATATTGAGCATTCTTCTGTTAAGCGTGCCGCTACTATGTTTTTGGCTCATGAGTTTAGATTCATAATAAAAGAGGCCAAAGAAATCTTTGCACATTATAGGGTGGATGCTTGCCGTCCTCCCATAGAGGCTATCCTCTTTGAGTAAGAAGAAATAATGCATTTTCAATCTCTAGACTATGTTGCTTTCAATGAAAATCTTAGAAAAAGGGTTCCTACCAATGTTTTAGTTGATAGAATTTCTGAACTTATGATGATTTGGCTATTCGAAATAATGAACTAGGATATTCCCTTGAATATAGGCTCACAAAGTTCTGTCAAAAGAATGCTTATAATGATGAATTGGTTGTGCACTATGAAGGACCAAAGGAGGAACCTATACCTCCCAAGGTTGATCTTGGGGACTTTTGTCCCATTAAATTTAGCCCTTTTGATTACTTTTTCTTGCCTCAAAGAAAACTTGCTGCCGAATGTAGAGAATATGAAATGAGTTTTAATAATCTATCTTACTATTATGGCAATACCTAGATCTATCCTTGCTTGTTATGCCTAGCTAGGGGCGTTAAACGATAGCGCTTGTTGGGAGGCAACCCAATTTTATTTTTATTCCTTGCTTTTTGCTCCTATTTAGTAATAAATAAATTATCTAGACTCTCTTTTGTTTGTGTTTTTTGTGTTTAATTAGTGTTTGTGCCAAGTAGAACCGTTGGGAAGACTTGGGGAAAGTCTTGTTACACTTGCTGTAAAAAACAGAAACTTTAGCGCTCACGAGAACTACTGCAATTTTTATTTGGAAAGTGATATTTAATTAATTATTTTTGCAGATGGTTAATAGATAAATTCCTCATGTCCAGCAATTGATTTTAGAATTTTTGGGGTTCCAGATCTTGCGCTAGCTACATATTACTACAGACTGTTCTGTTTTTCGTGTGTTGTTTGCTTATTTTGATGAATCTATGGCTAGTAAAATAGTTTATAAACCATAGAGAAGTTGTAATATAGTAGGTATAACACCAATATAAATAAAGAATGATTTCATTACAGTACCTTGAAGTGGTCTTTTATTTTCTTTCGCTAATGGAGCTCACGAGATTTTTTACTTTAAGTTTTGTGTTGTGAAGTTTTCAAGTTTTGGGTAAAGATTTGATGGATTATGGAACAAGGAGTGGCAAGAGCCTAAGCTTGGGGATGCCCATGGAACCCCCAAGATAATCTAAGGACACCTAAAATCCAAAGCTTGGGGATGGCCCGGAAGGCATCCCCTCTTTCATCTACTTCTATCGGTAACTTTACTTGGAGCTATATTTTTATTCGCCACATGATATGTGTTTTTCTTGGAGGTCTTGTATTATTTGAGTCCTTATTTGTTAGTTTACCACAATCATCCTTGATGTACACACATTTTGAGAAAGCCAAACATGATTTGGAATTTGATAGAATACTCTATGTGCTTCGCTTATATCTTTTGAGTTATATAGTTTTGCTCTAGTACTTCACTTATATCTTTTAGAGCACGGTGGTGGATTTGTTTTATAGAAACTATTGATCTCTCATGCTTCACTTATATTATTTTGAGAGTCTTAAATAGCATGGTAATTTGCTTAAAATCCTAATATGCTTGGTATACAAGATTAATAATAAAACTTTCTTATGAGTGTGTTGAATACTATGAGAAGTTTGATGCTTGATAATTGTTTTGAGATATGAAGATGGTGATATTAAAGTTGTGCTAGTTGAGTAGTTGTGAATTTTAGAAATACTTGTGTTAAAGTTTGTGATTCCCGTAGCATGCACATATGGTGAACCATTATGTGATGAAGTCGGAGCATGATTTATTTTTTGATTGTCTTCCTTATGAGTGGCGGTCGGGGACGAGCGATGGTCTTTTCCTACCAATCTATCCCCCTAGGAGCATGCGCGTAATACTTTGCTTTGATAACTTGTAGATTTTTGCAATAAGTATATGAGTTCTTTATGACTAATGTTGAGTCCATGGATTATACGCACTTCTCTCACCCTTCCACTTTTGCTAGCCTCTCTAATACCGCGCACCTTTCGCCGGTATCATACACCTACCATATACCTTCCTCAAAACAGCCACCATACCTACCTATTATGGCATTTCCATAGCCATTCCGAGATATATTGCCACGCAACTTTCCACCGTTCCGTTTATTATGACACACTCCATCATTGTCATATTGCTTAGCATGATCATGTAGTTGACATCGTATTTGTGGCAAAACCACCATTCATAATTCTTTCATACATGTCACTCTTGATTCATTGCATATCCCGATACACCATCGGAGGCATTCATATAGAGTCATATTTTGTTCTAAGTATCGAGTTGTAATTGTTGAGTTGTAAGAAAAATAAAAGTGTGATGATCACCATTATTAGAGCATTGTCCCAGTGAGGAAAGGATGATGGAGACTATGATTCCCCCACAAGTCGGGATGAGACTCCGGACAAAAAAAGAGGCCATAAAAAAGAGAGAAAAGGCCCAAATAAAAAAATGAGAGAAAAAGAGAGAAGGGACAATGTTACTATCCTTTTACCACACTTGTGCTTCAAAGTAGCACCATGATATTCATGATAGAGAGTCTCCTATGTTATCACTGTCATATACTAGTGGGAATTTTTCATTATAGAACTTGGCTTGTATATTCCAATGATGGGCTTCCTCAAACTAGGTCTTCATGAGCAAGCAAGTTGGATGCACACCCACTTAGTTTTTTTGAGCTTTCATATACTTATATCTCTAGTGCATCCGTTGCATGGCAATCCCTACTCACTCACATTGATATCTATTGATGGGCATCTCCATAGCCCGTTGATACGCCTAGTTGATGTGAGACTATCTTCTCCCTTTTTGTCTTCTCCACAACCACCATTCTATTCCACCTATAGTGCTATGTCCATGGCTCACACTCATGTATTGCGTGAAGATCGAAAAAGTTTTGAGAATGTCAAAAGTATGAAACAATTGCTTGGCTTGTTATCAGGGTTGTGCATGATTTAAATATTTTGTGTGGTGAAGATGGAGCATAGCCAGACTATATGATTTTGTAGGGATAACTTTCTTTGGCCATGTTGTTTTGAGAAGACATAATTGCTTTGTTAGTATGCTTGAAGTATTATTATTTTTATGTCAATATTAAACTTTTGTCTTGAATCTTTCGGATCTGAATATTCATACCACAATTAAGAAGAATTACATTAAAATTATGCCAAGTAGCACTCCGCATTAAAAATTCTGTTTTTATCATTTACCTACTCGAGGACGAGCAGGAATTAAGCTTGGGGATGCTTGATACGTCTCCAACGTATCTATAATTTTTTATTGCTCCATGCTATATTATCTACTGTTTTGGACATTATTGGGCTTTATTTTCCACTTTTATATTATTTTTGGGACTAACCTATTAACCGGAGGCCCTGCCCAGAATTGCTGTTTTTTTGCCTGTTTTAGGGTTTCGAAGAAAAGGAATATCAAATGGAGTCCAAACGGAACGAAACTTTCGGGAACGTGATTTTCTCAACGAACAAGACCTGGGAGACTTGGACCCTACGTCAAGACACAAAAGAGGAGGCCACGAGGTAGGGGCGCGCCTACCCCCCAGGTGCGCCCTCCACCCTCGTGGGCCCCCTGTTGCTCCACTGACGTACTCCTTCCTCCTATATATACCTACGTACCCCCAAACGATCAGATACGGAGCCAAAAACCTATTTCCACCGCCACAACTTTTTGTATCCACGAGATCCCATCTTGGGGCCTGTTTCGGAGCTCCACCGGAGGGGGCATCGATCACGGAGGGCTTCTACATGAACATCGTAGCCTCTCCGATGAAGTGTGAGTAGTTTACCTCAGACCAACGGGTCCATAGTTATTAGCTAGATGGCTTCTTCTCTCTTTTTGGATCTTAATACAATGTTCTCCCCCTCTCTTGTGGAGAACTATTTGATGTAATCTTCTTTTTGCGGTGTGTTTGTTGAGACCGATGAATTGTGGGTTTATGATCAAGTCTATCTATGAACAATATTTGAATCTTCTCTGGATTCTTTTATGTATGATTGGTTATCTTTGTAAGTCTCTTCAAATTATCAGTTTGGTTTGGCCTACTAGATTGATCTTTCTTGCAATGGGAGAAGTGCTTAGCTTCGGGTTCAATCTTGCGGTGTCCTTTCCCAGTGACAGTAGGGGCAGCAAGGCACGTATTGTATTGTTGCCATCGAGGATAACAAGATGGGGTTTTCATCATATTGAATGAGTCTATCCCTCTACATCATGTGATCTTGCTTAAGGCGTTACTCTGTTTTTAACTTAATACTCTAGATGCATGGTGGATAGCGGTCGATGAGTGGAGTAATAGTAGTAGATGCATGCAGGAGTCGGTCTACTTTTCTCGGACGTGATGCCTATATACATGATCATACCTAGATATTCTCATAACTATGTTCAATTCTGTCAATTGCTGAACAGTAATTTGTTCACCCACCATAGAATACTTATTCTCTCGAGAGAAGCCACTAGTGAAACCTATGCCCCCCGGGTCTATCTTCATCATATTAATCTCCTACTACTTAGTTATTTCCTTTGCTTTTTTACTTTGCCTTTATTTTACTTTGCATCTTTATCACAAAAATACCAAAAATATTATCTTATCATATCTATAAAATCTCACTCTCGTAAGTGGCCGTGTAGGGATTGACAACCCCTATTCGCATTGGTTGCGAGGATTTATTTGTTTTGTGCAGGTACGAGGGACTCGCGCGTAGCCTCCTACTGGATTGATACCTTGGTTCTCAAAAATTGAGGGAAATACTTATGCTACTTTGCTACATCATCCCTTCCTGTTCGGGGAAAACCAACGCAGTGGTCAAGAGGTAGCAGAGCTGTGCACGACCCTGGAGCTGTTCAACATCGCGACAAGTGTGCTAGAGCTGAGGAGGGGCGCCTCTCCCTCCTCGAGCTCCCTATTGCAGACCCAGAGGATAAGAAAGCCAAGGCCAAGGATGTGAAGCGCAAGGGAGCAGCAGTGCTCGCAGCGGAACCAGACACCAAGCATGGCAGAGACCAACCAGAGTCATCCAAGAGCAGCGACCCGTTCTACGCCTTCCACAACCTGAACACCCACAATACCAGCGATAGTCAAGAGCTCAGAGCCATTCGTGAAGGACGCTTCGGTCGATGCCTCGAGCACGGCGACCGAGGCTATGGCCAAGGAGGAGGACGTGGTGGCGGACGCTGGGATGTCACATCCCTAGCTTAGTCTTGCCTATCCTTGCATAACCTGCATGCATCATGTTTACTTTTCCTCAGAAAGTTGAAATGGGGATGGCAGAAACCCCCAGCACCACTTAATCCAACTAGGGTTACTAAAATATTTTTCAATGATCCTGAAATGCCCTTCAAAAATGTTCATCATCTTTGTCTTGGTCTAAAACCTCTGACAAAAATGGTGCAAAACTTTCTAGGTCATCCAAAGGTCACTGGATTAAATCATATGTTATTTGAATTTGGGCATTTAAATGCTAGTAAATATTTTAAATGCCCAAGTAATCCTAAACTGAAATGTTCCATGTTGGATATATTCTATATAGTGGGCATATTCCGTTTGGTGATTTTTGAAAGGGTCTAGGTATTTTTAGAAAAGCCACAAAGATTACAGAAAAATAGAAAAGAAATATAAAAGAGAGAGAGAGAAGGACTAACCTGGCACCACCAACCGGCCCAGCTCCTGTGTTGGTCCAGCACCATTGGCCCAGCCCACTACTGTAGTGGCCCAGCCCGGCGCCGGCTCCTTCAACCTTGTGCCAGAAGGCACGAGGGCGTGTGCCCGCGGTGCGCCAGCACGCGCACGGCCACCGACGGCCACCTCCTCCTTGCCTCTCTCGCTCTCCCTCTCGAAGCCGAGCGGAGCCGTCGCCACCGCTCGTCTTTGCCGTAGCCACCAGCATCCCCACGCCCAGCCAGTGCCCCCATGAGCTCCGCCTCGATGCCGTAGAGCCGCACACCAAAGCATGTGACCCCGGGAGGCCAGCAACGTTGCCATCGCCGTCGTCTTCCACCTCGGGCTTCGGCCACCATCGTCGTCGATCCGCCGCATGCAGGACGTCCCCGAGCCCGCTAACCATCCCTATGGCACTGCCGTGAGCTCCTCTCTCTTACCCCCTAAATCCAAGGCTCCTCTCGCCCTCTAGCTCCAATTCCTACCGTGGCCAAATCCCGCCTCCGCTCGGGCTCGTTGCCGGAGTTTCTCCGGCGACCATTTGGTCGTGCCAGCTTGTCCAAAGGGCTTGTGGACATGCGTAGGTATAGTAGGCGTCGAGAACCGGTCGTTTTGCACACCGTAGCGACGAATCCATCATCACCCGAGCTCCGGCCGCTGCCGCGAGCTCCGTTCTGGCGAGCTCTGGCGCCCCCACGGCCACCCACCTACCTCCCTGGATGCGGGGGAGTCCGGGCTACGCCCTGATGCCCATAGCCACCGCCCCCGACGCCTTTAGCGCAAGTCCGGCGCGTTGCCGCCGCGGGTTTGTTCGCCGCCGGCCAACTCCGGCGACAGCCGACGTGGCGGGGTCATTAGTGCTAATCCCCGCCAGCTGGACCTCACCTAGTCACTGATAGCGGGCCCTGCAACGGGTCAAAGTCCAAGTCAACACGGGGTTAACCCCTATCTTGGGCCCCGCTTGTAAGGTTTGACCCTGGCTGGCCGTTGACTCGCTGACGTCACTCAGACGTCATGCTGGCGCAGTAATGCATTTTCTGGATTTTTATTAATTTAGGAAATTTCAGAAAATAATCAAAACTTCTAAAATTCATAGAAATTAATCTATAGCTCAAAATGAAATAAATTATATATGAAAACTTATCAGAAAAATTCAAGGAATCTGTTTATGGCATTTGCATGCATGTTTGAACAACCTAGGGTTGCTGTACAGGGCAATTTGCATAATTGACATTTAAATAAGCACATATGGAGTTTGAATTTGAACCCTTGGTTCAAACCAACTTCATTTAATATGATTGCTAGTTGCATTAGCTCAATCAACAGCATATTGCCATGACATTATCATGCATCATAATTGTTGCATTGCATTGATTGTGTTCCTCTTTGTTTTCCGGTATTTGTCCCCTCTCGATAGACGTGGTTCCGACGATGAGTTCGATGACACCGATGAAGAACTATACTATCTTCAGAAGTGCCAGGCAAGGAAAACCCCCCTTGTTCATTCCGATACAATCCCACTCTCTCGCTCCTGCTCTCTTTTATTGCATTAGGACAACAATGATTCAACTGTTACATGCTCGGTAGTTGAACCCCTTTCCTCTGCATGACTTGTCATTGCCATAGTAAATAGATGAAACCCACTAGCATGAGTAGGAGTTGTTTGAGCCCTGATGTGCCTACTCATTCATGCTTGTTTGTCGTGCCTGCTATTGCTTAGAGTTGTGTCAGGTCTGATTCATCGGGAATGAATTGGAATGTGGTGAACATGTCCTACCGTTGAGAGCTAAGTGTGTGAACACAATTTGGTAAAGGTAGCGGTGAGAGGCCATGTAGGAGTACATGGTGGGTTGTCTCATTGTAGCCGTCCTCAGGAACTGAGTTCTGTGTCTGTGATCCATGAACAACTACTAACACTCATTGGGATCCTTAATTGACCCTCTCGGCTTCTTAATCACCCTAGTACTCTGTCCAGAAGTTAAAACTAGTTTCTGGTGTTTGTAGGTTATGTGTTGGCGGCCGTGGGTAGCGCTGACCCTAGGGGTGGGCTATGATGCGGTAGATACACCATGGCACGGTGTACCGGGCGCTCGTTTGGTGTCTCGGGAACCCTGTTCACATCGTTCGGGGCCGTATGTGGAAACCTCGGCCGGACTCCCTGCGGATGGAACCTGGATAGGCGATAAACCTGGACTAGAGACTTGAGTGTTTAGGTAGGCCGTGGCCGACACCCTCGTTGGGCTTCCGCTTGAAGGTTGCCGAGTACATGGCGTGTAAACGACGGTAAGTGGTGGGAGCGTGTGTGAAGAAGTACACCCCTGCAGGGTTATCATTATCTATTCGAATAGCTGGATTCCTCGGATATGGAAACTTGGACCCCTTGCATAGTTCATAGACAAGTGAAAGTGGATACTCTAAAACTCGCAAGATAAGTGTGAGTGCTATGGATGGCCTTCTCGTAGGGAGACGGGAGCGGATCCATAGTGGTGTATTGAATGGTGAATATGTGGACTCATGTGCGCCACCTCAAAAGAGTTGCTTGCAGTCATAGTTCAGGTTAGCCACTGAGTCAAAGCTGGCTTGCTGCAGTCAAACTCCACCCCCCTTGTTGATACCGATGCATATGTAGCTAGTTCTGATGTAAGTCTTGCTGAGTACCTTTGTACTCACGTTTGCTTAATTTATGTTTTGCAGAGAGACTTCAGTCTCGCTAGTAGTTCCGCGTGGACTTCGACGTTTAGCTTGATACCTCAGCTACGATCTTGTGCCCTCGGCAGGATCTGGTAGATAGTCAGGCTTCTCAGCCTTTTTCATTTGTAGATGTTTGTACTCAGACGTGTTAAGCTTCCGCATGTGCTTTGACTTGTATGCTCTGAATGTTGGGTCATGAGACCCATGTTTGTAATATCTTGGCTCCTCGGAGCCTAATGAATAATACTTTGAGTCGTAGAGTTATGTTGTGATTCCATGTTGTATTTACACATATCGAGCACATTGTGTGTATGATTGAAATGCTTGGTATGTGTGGGATCCGACAATCTAGTTGTTTATCCTTGGCAGCCTCTTTTATGGGGAAATGTAGTCTAGTGCCTCCATGAGCCATAGTAGTCCGCTACAGCCCGATTCACCGGAGTCCTGCTAGCTCAACACTACTGCTCAGGACACTTGACTGGCCGGCTTGTGTTTCACTTCGTTCCTGTGTCTGTCCCTTCGGGGAAATGTCACGCGGTGACATCTGGAGTCCTTCCTAGCCTGCTACAGCCCGGGTTCCCGGAGTCCTGTTAGCCCAGTGCTACAGCCCGGATTCACACGCTGCTGACCGAGATGCTCGATGTGATTCATGTATGCCTGTCCCCATAGGTTAGTGCCACTTTGGGTTCACGACTAGCCATGTCGGCCCAGGTTCTCTGTCATATGGATGCTAGCGACACTATCATATATGTGAGCCAAAAGGCGCAAATGGTCCCGGGCCATGGTAAGGCGACACCCGTGGGATTACCGTGCGTGAGGCCGCAAAGTGATATGAGGTGTTACCGGCTAGGTTGATGTGACTTGGAATCAGGGTCCTGACAGCTTTGGTATCAGAGCCTGACTGCCTGTAGGATTACCAAGCCAAACTGGTCGAAGTTGTGTTTAGAAATGCTTTAGTTATATAAGGGAATTGATTGTGGAAGGGAACGTAAGGCTCTGTTTACTCCTTATATCTCATGCCCTCTGATCTGAGTCACCCTCTTCCTTTCTACGGGGTTAAGAAAGTAGGCCTTCTCATCTATCTATCAGGATGACGTGTTACTAACCTGTTGACTTATAGGATTGATGGATTCATGCCACAGTTCAGTTTCCAGTACTTCCGTGTGTTCATAATTGGTCCCGGAACCTTGATATTGTGATGTTGAGTGGTTATGCCACCATTTTGTAGGATGTCTCAAATCTTTTTGAGCATTTACAGCCGTTATGTTGTCCGAGTCATCCAAGGTTTCTAAGTAGTCTGATGCATTTGCAAACCCCTTCCTCCTGTTCCTGATGTCCATTTGGGCCAGATTAATCACACTAATCGGTGAGTTGAGGTACTCTGTTGCCTTGGCATATATGTTGAAGCTATTACTATGAACCTAGGTGTCTTATGAAACCACCCAGTAATCTAGCCATGTTTTGTGTTCCCAGTGTGATGATTCTGGCCACCATTCTCGAAAGCATCCCGTGATGCCATTTAGTAGTAGGTATTCTATTCCTGGGTTCTTGAACCCGAGATTCACCCCACTTACCTGATGTTGTTAGTATTTGCTAGTTCCCTTAAGATATTAGTAACCTTGCAACAGTCCTCGAGGTCCGTGGTATTTCCTTCTTCCAAATACCATGAACCATTAATGTAGATGTTCTTTGAACCAAAATATCACAATCAGAGTACCCTTGAGGAGTTCTCCATTCATAATTGTGATTCTGCCAGCTCTACCTTTCTGCATGGGTTATCTGGAAGAAACCTGTTGGACTTGGTTTGACATATTAATCTATGCATCCACAACTCAGAAAGATATATGTCCCCTTGAGTTGTCCCTCTTCATTTGTTATCCGACCATCATCTATCATTTGATAGTCAGGAATAGTTGTGCATTCGTGTTCATCGATGCCTATTACTCTTGTGGTCTGTCAAGCCATTCTATTTTGGAATGACTAGGAGAAACAAACTCCAGTACCTTATCCATTTCTAGGATTGGGTCAAAGTAGTTGTAATCCGTAGATCAAAATGCCAATCTAGCTTTTGCCCTGTTCTACCGTGGAGTGTCACCTTCTTTCTTATCAAGAATGTCATGAGAATTGCACCACCTCTTATGAATTCTTGACGGAGTGATACTTCTCGCCATCATTACTCATTCCTCGGTTCCGTGTTATTGTAACCGGAATGCCGACACGTGAATCATGATGTGTGAAATCAATACTCCTAGCAATTGTGTTGCTTGGTAGTAAATGGACAATATTCCTATCCTTAGCGTGTTGGTTATTGAATTACCATCCTAGGACTGATCGTGCTACCTAGTCCATCTCTGTTGGTGTACTCTTCGATCGATGAGTTAGGATTTTATCAAACCCTTGCTTTGTTGGTCACATTGTCTTGCCTTGAAAAGCAAGATTGTTCTCGAGCTTAGTAACATATCGGTGGTTCGTGATTTTCCGAATATCTTCTCGGAAGTGTTACCAGGTTGTCACCTGACCGTTATGTTGAGCTCGCGATCAAGTTGGGTTTTTTATAAACCACCCTTCCCCAAGAAATTGTGTTGGGTATCCCTGAGCTAGTTGGTTGAGCTAGACAACAACTTGGAGAGTTGGAAGATGAAAGCTCGACCCGCTTAGTTCATCTCGAAAGGGATATCCTTGTGTGTATGTTGAAGGAAGATGATATCTTCATCAATTGGACCTCGTGATCAGTTGTTGGATCTATTGCCCTATCAAAACTTTGACTCGAGTATGGGCTATCGTCAAGTCAAATCAGAACCAATGATGTTCGTAATGTTGTCTTGCTCATGGTTGATCCCTCGAGCATACACCATTACATCTTTTGGTCTGACCAATGCTATCACCGTGTTCACATGATGGTGGAAGTCTAGTGATATGGAAATTCGGATGAGTTGTTGTTGAGCCCATTAGCAGCATTTTGTCTCCCCCCATGACTCATGTTGAACATCAACTTAGTGTTGGAAACTTGTGTAAGCATTTCTTCGTGTTTCGTTCATGAAGCATATGTTTGGATGAAAGTAGTGACTTCCTTTAATTCATGTGCATTTGATGTAAGTTGCCGCCATGAATTTGAGAAAGGTTTGTTTTGTTTCCCTTGGAATCATCCCAAATCAGTCATGCATATGTGCGAAGTATTCTATGGTTTGGTAGATTAATTACCTCCACTCCATATGTGTTCCTAGCACACCAAGCCACTGATTGGTTTGTTCAAGGAGAAGAAGTTTCTTCTTAGGAGCTAGACTTACACAAGGACTTCGATATCCTCGTTGATGGTTCCCCCTGAACTCGGTAGTGTTTTGTTGTAAGACTACCAGGTGTCCATGCTTGTCTAGGACAACATGTTCACATGCTTGTAGCAGAACCGACTCATGTTTTGGAGCTTACTATCGTAGTTCATTCCCCGAGAATCTCGCAACGTCATCTCGTCGATTTGTGTTGCAAACCTTCATTTTTCTTTATAGACTTGATGAGTCTGGAATATCCTGACACCAACCAGATCTGAATCTCAGGCAGATATGATGGTTGGAACATTCCCAACATTTGCATTTTGTTCCCAGCTTGCACCCCATCGTGCCAATTTTCCATGGGATGCCCTTCTCAGCAGTTGCTGTCCAGGATCATCTTCAAAAGTGGTCCTGTCATGGGTTCCATCCATTTCTGGTGATAAGCAAAAGTCATCCATTGCGTTGTCTTCAACAAGGTAGTCCACATCATCCATTCGGATCCGGATATGCCATTCCTTTGAACTCTGCCTAATGATTGATTGTGATTGCCTTAGGCTGGTATAAAGAGTTTCAATGATCTCCGAATCAAAAGTATTTTTTTGCCACTTAAGGGAATAATTCTACGAGTCACCTCCCCTAAGGTGCCCCATTATGGAATCATGACGATTATTTCATAGCTATCTTAAGATCTTGCCCCACCTTCTTCAGCATGAGATTTTTGCCTACCCAGTAGAACCTTGTCATCTACCTCTTTCCATCACTCCTAATGTGTGCTTCGCGTCTCAGCTCGTGAGATGTATCTATGTCTCATTCCGTGAGTTAATCCTGAGTTGCTCGATCTTTGAGAAGATCGATCCTTCTAGAGTTTCTTTCCCTCTCGTTGTCATGTCGGTAGGAGTTCCTGGAGCAAGACTTCGGGACAATGATGGTGATCGAATCAACAATCTTATGAAGTGCAACCTGGATCGTGAAGATTGTGTTGGTCGTGTGTCCCCTCTGTCTTCTTACCTCACGACTTGAATCTCAGGACGAGATTCTTGTTTAGTGGGGGTGAGCTGTCATAGCCCTAGCTTAGTCTTGCCTATCCTTGCATAACCTCCATGCATCATGTTTAATTTTCCTCAGAAAGTTGAAATGGGGATGGCAGAAACCCCCAGCACCACTTAATCCAACTAGGGTTACTAAAATATTTTTCAATGATCCTGAAATGCCCTTCAAAAATGTTCATTATCTTTGTCTTGGTCTAAAACCTCTGACAAAAATGGTGCAAAACTTTCTAGGTCATCCAAAGGTCACTGATTAAATCATATGTTATTTGAATTTGGGCATTTAAATGCTAGTAAATATTTTAAATGCCCAAGTAATCCTAAACTGAAATGTTCCATGTTGGATATATTCTATACAGTGGGCATGTTCAATTTGGTGATTTTTGAAAGGGTCTAGGTATTTTTAGAAAAGCCACAACGATTACAGAAAAATAGACAAGAAAAATAAAAGAGAGAGAGAGAAGGACTAACCTGGCGCCACCAACCGGCCCAGCTCCTGTGCTGGTCCAGCACCGTTGGCCCAGCCCACTGCTGTAGTGGCCCAGGCCGGCGCCGCCTCCTTCAACCTTGTGCTAGAAGGCACGAGGGCGTGTGCCCGCGGTGCGCCAGCACGCGCACGGCCACCGACGGCCACCTCCTGCTTTCTGCTGCTGCCTCGATGCCCTGGACGCTCTGGCGTTGCCACGCAGACCCCTGGACCCCCTCGAGTGCTCCCCTCTCTCCCTGCCTTGCCTCTCTCGCTCTTCCTCCCGAAGCCGAGCGGAGCCGTCGCCACCGCTCGTCTTTGCCGTGGCCACCTGCATCCCCACGCGCAGCCAGCGCCCCATGAGCTCCGCCTCGACACCGTAGAGCCGCACGCCAAAGCATGTGACCTCAGGAGGCCAGCAACGTCGCCATCGCCGTCGTCTTCCACCTCGGGCTCCGGCCACCATCGTCGTCGATCCGCCGCACGCAGGACGTCCCCAAGCCCGCTAACCATCTCTAAGGCACCGCCGTGAGCTCCTCTATCTTACCTCCTAACCCCGCGGCTCCTCTCGCACTCTAGCTCCGATTCCTACCGTGGCCAAATCCCGCCGCCGCTCGGGCTCGTTGCCGGAGTTGCTCCGGCGACCATTTGGTCATGCCAACATGACCAAAGGGCTTGTGGGCATGCGTAGGTATAGTAGGTGTCGAGAATCGGTCATTTTGCACACCGTAGGAATGAATCCATCGTCACCCGAGCTCTGGCCGCCGCCTCGAGCTCCGTTCCGGCGAGCTCCGGCGCCCCCACGGCCACCCACCTACCTCCCTGGATGCGGGCGAGTCCGGGCTACGCCCCGATGCCCATAGCCACTGCCCCCGTCGCCTTTAGCGCAAGTCCGGCGCATTGTCGCCGCGGGTTTAGTCCCCGCCGGCCAACTCCGGCGACAGCCGACATGGCGGGGTCATTAGTGCTAATCCCCGCCAGCTGGACCTCACCTAGTCACTGACAGCGGGCCCCACAATGGGTCAAAGTCCAAGTCAACACGGGGTTAACCCCTGTCTTGGGCCCCACTTGTAAGGTTTGACCCTGGCTGGCCGTTGACTCGCTGACGTCACTCAGACGTCATGCTGGCGCAGTAATGCATTTTCTAGATTTTTATTAATTCAGGAAATTTCAGAAAATAATCAAAACTTCTAAAATTCATAGAAATTAATCTATAGCTCAGAATGAAATAAATTATATATGAAAAATTATCAGAAAAATTCAAGGAATCTGTTTATGGCATTTGCATGCATGTTTGAACAACCTAGGGTTGCTGTACAGGGAAATTTGCATAATTGACATTTAAATAAGCACATATGGAGTTTTAATTTGAACCCTTGGTTCAAACCAACTTCATTTAATATGATTTCTAGTTGCATTAGCTCAATCAACAACATATTGCCATGACATTATCATGCATCATAATTGTTGCATTGCATTGATTGTGTTCCTCTTTGTTTGCCGGTATTTGTCCCCTCTCGATAGACGTGGTTCCGATGATGAGTTCGATGATACCGATGAAGAACTATACTATCTTCAGAAGTGCCAGGCAAGCAAAACCCCCCTTGTTCATTCCGATACAATCCCACTCTCTCGCTCCTGCTCTCTTTTATTGCATTAGGACAACAACGATTCAACTGTTACATGCTCGGTAGTTGAACCCCTTTCCTTTGCATGACCTGTCATTGCCACAGTAAATAGATGAAACCCACTAGCATGAGTAGGAGTTGTTTGAGCCCTGATGTGCCTATCATTCATGCTTGTTTCTCGTGCCTGCTATTGCTTATAGTTGTGTCAGGTCTGATTCATCGGGAATGAATTGGAATGTGGTGAACATGTCCTACCATTGAGAGCTAAGTGTGTGAACACGATTTGGTAAAGGTAGCGGTGAGAGGCCATGTGGGAGTACATGGTGGGTTGTCTCATTGTAGCCGTCCTCAGGAACTGAGTTGTCGGGTGGTAGGTGCGACATATGCCAACAGGTGGCTTATCATTGTGGGAGCCAGTAAGACGTCGCCGGTGCCTGGAAGCGGGATGAGGCAAAGACATGCACGCCGGCGAATCTTACCCAGCTTCGGGGCTCTCCGTGGAGATAACACCCCTACTGCTGCTCTGTGGGGTCTCCTCATGATCACTAGATGAACAAGTAGCTACACGATGCTCCTTGAGCTGTTTGGCGAGAGGAGGAAGAAGGGCTCTGCCCGCTCTCTTCTCCTCCCTATGTGGTGTTTAAAACTAGCTGGGATCAACCCTTTGCATGGGTGTCCCGGGGGGGGGTTTATATAGGCCTACCCCCCGGGGATACAATGGTAATCCGGCTGGGCGTGGGGCCCAGCCGTCTGTGTCTACACTCGCCGGCTTCTGCGTCGGCTGCTGGGGCCCGCCGGCTGCTGGGTCCCGCCGGCTGCCGTCTCCTTGGTCGACAGGCAGGCCCCACTGTCCAGGGCCTTGTCGGTGGCTGGTTACTGTTGCTCAATCCTGGTGACGAAGGCTTCTCCGAGGTGGGCGTGGCTACAGTGCCGCCGTCCGGCGGGTGATCGCTGTAGCCTCACCGCGTCTTGTCTCCTTAATGGGGTGCCCCCTTCGAGGGGGTGGCAAACCGGCTGTGGAGAGTCGGCTCTGTCTTGGGCTGACTGGGGGAGGCCGGGCCGCCTTCGGGTGTCTCTCTGCCTGAAGGGGCCCGCCGCCCGTGGGCCACTCTGGCGGCCCGTCGTGGATGACATCAGGGTCATCGTGGCAACAGTGCTGCGCCGGACGGGCCATGGCCACCCGTACGGCGCACTGTGCCAGGCATGCTCCGGGATTAGGGGGTGGCAAGCTTTACTGTAGCCACGCCCCGTCACATCGCCGTTATGTGGGTGAAGACTTCGAGGGTACGATCTTGACCACTTTATGGGAGCCGGCTTCTTGGAGTCGGCCTTCTCGGAGCCGGCTCCTTGGAGCCGGCCCTCCCGTGGCTTTTCTCATGAAGGCTGAAGTCGGGCCGCCTTCCGATAGTCGGTCTGGGAATCAGCCGGCGAGGGGAAGGCGGCCCCATGTCTTGGATTCTTGAGGGCCGGATGGGCTCGTAATAATTTTTTCAGAAGGGCCAGGGGGAGCCCGCTTGGCTACCCATGGTTATTTCCTCCGACAGTAGTCCCCGAAGCTGGCGAGCTTGGAAACTGACAAAGGGACGAGAAGCTCGGTCAGCTTCCTACCCTGAGGGGCCGGTTGTGCTTGTGCGCGTCGTCTTCGAAAAGCCTCGTTTCTCGTAGGCTGGAGCACGGTCGACCTGCGAGCTGACCGCAGGCCATCCCGCGGGCCACGTGGCAAGGAAATCCTGCTGGTGCACGTGCGTGACGGGACGCCGCCGCAGGCCCGGGCCCGCCACTCCTAGGCCTCGGCTCGAGCGCGGATCTTCTGCGGCCCACGCGGACTTCTCGCCTTCCCGCGGCGATTTTATTATGTCTTCAGGGCGCAATAATCACGGGATGTGGGGGAGTGGGCGCAGTTGATCCCCACGTTTCCCCATGCCACGCCTCCTCAGCTTCACCGCGCCGGTCTATAAGTAGGGGGAGGAGAGGGAGCGGCAGAGGCTCGCACACTCTCCCTCGCTCCGCCCCTCCTCGCCTTCCTTCTTCTTTCCGCCGCCGCTACCACCCATTGCTGTGCCGTTCCGCCGTCGCATCGTCTTGCTCCTCGCCGCGTTGCTCCCATGGCGCTGTCAAGCTCGTGGGATGGCTCTAACGTCCATGAAGACCACGTCGAGTTCCTCTGCCGGACACGGCGCCTGCCGGGCGAGAACTTCTTGCGGGTTCGTCAAGCACCGGCGAGGGAGATTTCGCCGGCACCGGAGGAGGGAGATCGGGTGATCTTCCGCTCGCACTGCCTGCGCGGCTTCGGCCTCCCGGCGAGCGGATTCCTTCGATCCTTCCTCGAATTCTACCACCTCCAGCCACATCACCTCATGCCCAACACGGTGGTGCTGCTATCGGCCTTCGTCACCCTATGTGAGGGATTCCTTGGGGTCCTCCCCACGCTTGAGCTCTGGGGGGAATTCTTCCAGAGCAAGCTCGGCACCGTCGTCGCGGGTGTGCCTGCCCCCTGCGGAGCCTATATTGGCATGAGGCGGACGGGCGAGAACAACCCGTTCCCGCCCATCCCGCTGATCCAGTCGGTGAAGCTCTGGCAGAAGTCTTACTTTTACGTGAAGAACGTCGCCCAGCAAGGCGACTATGTCAACCTGCCGGCTTATGTAGCCGGCCCGCCGGCTGGGAGGCGACCTTCGTGGAGCTACCGGGCCAGGTCGTTGTCTCAGGCCGGGAACGCAGCCGTCTCCCGGCTTCGGGTGATGATCCAGTCGGAGGGCCTGACCGGAGCCGACTTGGTGGCCGCCTTCATGGAGCGCCGGGTACTTCCCCTCCAAGGCCGGCCTCACATGATTTGTCAGATGAGCGGCCTCTTCGACCCGTGCCGGCTGAGCACCAGGGAGATGCCTCATGCAGAGGTGTCTTACATGGTGAACTACATCTCCAACTGCAAGCTCGCTGAGGATTGGCGATATGGCAAGGAGCCGTATTCCCGCGCCAACCCTCCGCCTGCCGTAAGTTTTTCCTTCCTTTCTTCCTTTGGTAGCCGGCCTCTGATCAGTCGGTCTGCCCTTAGCAGAACCCTCTTCTTCCACCGATGATCGAGGCCGCAGGGGTAGAGCGCCAGCTCCTCCTCGACCGCACGGTGGACGAGCCGACGATCCAAACTTGGGAGCGGCCACCATGGAAGATGCCATCGTGGGGGGAAACGACGAGGCCGGAGGCGCAGGGCTCGGGGCCAGCTTCGAGGACTAGCCGGACAATGTCAAGGTCGAAGTCGCCCTGCGCCGCCAGCCGGCGCTTGATCATCAAGGTGCGGGCTCGTCCGCCGTGCCGGCTGCCAGCGGTGACGCGCCGAAGCGCCGGGCCGCGTCGATCCTCTTCGGCAGTCGTCCGAAGAAATCCAAGGCTCCCACGGCGGCGACCAAGCGGGATGAGGCGGCCGCGAAGGCGGCCCGCTTCCGCAAGGCGGTAAAACAACCGCATGCGATCTCGGTGTAAGTCGTCTAATGCCTTGTATATATATTTTTTGTTATCCCTTTTGTCCGAAACTCTTCTAAACCTTTCTTGGCTCGCCGGATAGGGCACCGCTTTCCCTTGAGCGGGGTCCCGGTGGCTCCGTAGTCGGGCCGACTGGAGGGTCTTCAGGCTCCCGCCGCGTGGATCCCCGCGCCGACCTTAGGGAGGCCACGGAGCGGAACGCACGGGAGGCGCGGGAGGAGCGGGAGGTGGCGGAGCGAAGGACCGCCCAGGCGGTGAAGGAGCAGGCCGAGGCGGCAGCCAAGGCCCGGGCGGAGGCGGCAGCCGCGGAGACGGAGGCGGAGGCCTCGCACAACCGGCCTCCGCTGCTCGTCGTTCCTCTCCGTGCCATGGCCCCCGGCATCCCAGTGCCCCCGTCGGAGGAGGTCGACCAAGACCCGCCGGTGATGGAGAGGAGGGAGGGCTCCGTGATCTTCGTGGAGGGGGCACCGCAGGCAGCGCCGACCGGAGCGGGCCAAGGCGGCCAATCGGCTGCGGTGTCAGAGCAGTCGGTCGGGGGCGAGCCGGAGGCAGGGGCCCGCCTCGAGGTGCAGCCAGCATTGCGCCGGCGCGCAAGGGGTGGCGCCTCCGTGCCGGAACCGCACCAAGCTATGGGCGTCGGCCAGACAGCAAAGGCCCTGGAGGCGGCCAGCACCAGCGCGTCCGAGTGGACCCCCAGCGGGGGGACGGGCGAGCTGAACGCGGCGGCCCAGGAGGTCCGGAGCCGGCTTCAAGCTCAGGCCGCCTCGCTGCAGCGATACACCCAAGAGTTCCTTGCGACGCGGGCCGTCATCCGGGTGAGTCTTCTGTCCTGGGTTGTTTTGTTCTTTGATTTCTTCCGTGGGGGCGCGCCAGCGCACCCACTGGGTGTAGTCCCCGAGATTCGGGCCGACTGCTGAGCAGTCGGTCGGATCTTCCTTGAGGACTATCTTATTCTCGCCTCCTGTCTGATCTTCCAGGAGTATCATAACCTCCGCGCTGCCGCCTTCAACTCCCAGGCTCAGGAGCTGGGTCGGAGAACCGAGGATCTGACCAGCAGCCGGAGTGCGTGCTTTGTTTCGTTCATCTCCTGTGGGGGCGTGTCAGCGCACCCACTGGGTGTAGTCCCCGAGATTCGGGCCGACTACTGAGCAGCCGGGTCGGATCTTCCTTGACGACTTCTTCCTTATTAATTTTTCCTGTCTTCATGCTTGCAGGAGCCAATGCCGACTTGAGGGAGCAGCTCAGCGGGGCCCAGGCCGCCCTTCGCGCCAAGGAAGCCGAGTACAGCGCCTTGGTCCTGGAGCGTGACCGCCTGGCCAAGAAGTTGGCCGACCAGGAGGAGAGCCACAAGGCGGCTCTGAAGGAAGCTCAGGACAGCAAGAACGCCTTGAGGGCCGAGTTCGAGACCGAAGCGGCGGGCTGGGCTGAGGCGAAGCAAGCATTGAGCGAGGGCTTCAGTCGTATCGAGGATCTGATTGATGGTAAGCCACCTTCTTCACTCCTTGCTTGCCCCTTGATCCCTGATTTGTATTCCGACTTGTGGTGCTTTTTCTTCTCCGTGCAGACTACTTTCCCGGCTACTCCGTCTTCGCCGCCCAAACCATCGAGGCCCACCATGAGGCGCGCCGGTAGGCGGGGGCTGAAATCGCGCCGGGCGCGAGCCGGATGCTCGAGGAGCAACTCTTGGCGGTCCAAGCCCGGCTGCAGCCGGCTCACCGTATGCTCCGCTGCCTCCAGCGCACCGGGGCGCAGGTGTTGGCCGCCCTCTGGCCAAGCAAGACGATTCCCCGCACCCCGAGTCGGACTGCCGACTGGCTGGAGGTTGCGGTTGGCCGCTTCGAGGCCTGGAAGGCATCGACAGCCCGGCTTGGAGCTGGGCGGGTGCTGGAGTTCGTCCGAGCCTGGTATCCGGGGCTGAACCTGGACCAACTGCGCACCTGGCGGCTGGAGGCCGACGAAGAGATGAAGGAGGTGCGGCCGGCTATCGCTCAGCGCGCCTCGACGATCACCGAGTGCACTGACATCAGCGTCTTCGCTCCTGAAATTAATGACGACGGCGTTGCCCAGCCGGAGGAGTGGTTCGGGCTGAACCCGGCAGTGGGTGAGGACTCGGCAGAGGAGATCGCCTCCAGCGATGAAGGCGAAGACGACGAAGGAGAGGAGGGCGAAGACGTTGAGCCGGCCAGGGAAGCGGCCAGCCAGCCTCAGCCCGATCGTGCCTCCAGCAACAAGGTGCATGCTAGCGTGCCCTCTGCGGGAGGCGGTGATCATGCCGAGGTTCGCCAGCCGGCCACTCCTCCAGCCGGCACTGCCGTCTCCACCGACCTGCCCGACTCGCTAGTCGCTCCCTTGGCTTAATCTGTTGTCCTTGTTTTTTCCTGCTTGTTGCCTTTTGAACAATTTTATTAAACTTGCACAGTTCCACCCACTGGGGGTGTATTCAAACTATGTTGAATGCTGGCCTTTTGAAGGTCTTTTATGTAAATATTATTGTGTGCGTGTTTGGCTTCCATTTACGTATGCCTTTTGTCCTTAGGCTGTTTCCTTTGCCGCCTTCCCCTTTGGGGAGGTAAGTACTCGAGCTTTTTTAGACTGAAGTGAGGTGAATGGAAGCTGGCCGACCGGCTACTCTGGTAGTCGGTCGGCGGTGGGAGAAAAACCGGCTTTTGTTATATTAGTCCGTTAGTCCCTAGCCGTTTTTCGTGTGGGCGTCCTTTCTTGCCTTTAACTCTTGCCAGCCGGACAGCCGGTTCTTCAAACTGCGACTTTTGGCAAGAGAAGGCTTGGGTGCCGGCACACTACTTGTCTGACCGCGGGTAGGATTTCTAATATAACTCCAGGCAGCCAGTCCCCGGGCCGACTAGTCAAACCTGGTGCCAGACGGAAAAAGTAAATGAAATGACAAGGTCATAAGCATGATACTCTTCATTCATAGATAAAAGATGGCAGTCCCCGAGCTCTCCTCGGAGGGCCTATTGTCTCGTACTTAATACAAAAGTTAGCGTGATACATACTGCATTTCAATTGTAAAATCTTCGGAGGAGGTTGGCGTTCCATGGTCGTTCCGACTCCTTGCCGGAGTCGTCTCTCTTTCGTGCCTTTGGCTTCTGCGCGTCGATTAGGTAGTAGGAGTCGTTGCCTAAAGCTCTGCTGATGACGAAGGGGCCCTCCCAAGGGGCCGAGAGCTTGTGCTGGCCGGCTGTTCGCTGGATCAGCCGGAGCACAAGATCGCCCTCTTGGAATGATCTTGGCTTGACCTTCCGGCTGTGGTAGCGACGCAGGCCCTGCTGATAGATGGCGGACCGGCTGAGGGCTAACAGCCGGCCCTCTTCCAGCAGGTCGACGCCGTCTTCTCATGCTTCCTTGGCCTCCGCCTCCGTGTACATGGTTACCCGAGGTGAATCGAACTCGATGTCGGTTGGGATGACCGCCTCGGCACCATACACGAGGAAGAAAGGAGTGAAACCGGTTGACTTGTTTGGGGTAGTGCGCAGACTCCAGAGGACGGCCGGCAGCTCATCAAGCCAACAGTCGGCTGAACGCTCCAGTGGTACGACCAGTCGGGGCTTGATGCCGGAAAGGATGAGGCCGTTGGCTCGCTCGACCTGGCCGTTTGACTGCGGGTGGGCAACGGAAGCTAAGTCCAGTCAGATGCCTTGGATCACGCAGAAACGTGCCAAGGCTCCCTTGGCGAAATTCCTGCCATTGTCGGTGATGATGCTGTGTGGCACGCCGTACCGAGTTGTTATGTCTACGATGAATGTCACGGCAGTCGGCCCATTCAGCTTCTTGATTGGCTTTGCCTCAATCCATTTGGTGAATTTGTCCACAGTGACAAGCAGATGTGTCATGCCGCCGTGCGCCGTCTTGAATGGGCCCACCATGTCTAGTCCCCAAACGGCGAAGGGCCAAGTGAGGGGAATGGTCTTGAGTGCTGAAGCCGGCATGTGTTGCTTGGAGCTGAAAAGTTGGCACCCTTTGCAATGTTTAACTAACTCCTTGGCGTCATCCAAAGCAGTCGGCCAAAAGAAACCATGGCGGAAGGCTTTGGCGATGAGTGATCTTGAGGCCGCATGGTGGCCGCATTCTCCTTGGTGGATATCTCTGAGGATTGTGATGCCCTTCTCTTGCTCGACGCATCGCCGGAGGACTCCAGTGACACTGCGCTTGACGAGCTCTCTGTTGACGATTGTGTATGCTCCGGCTCGGCGTTGGACTTGTCTTGCCTCTGTTTCATCAGCCGGCAGATCTTGGTTTATTAGGAAGTTGAGGATGGACTGAGCCCATGATGGAGGTGCGACTTCTTCTATTGCCAACACGGCTACTTCGACCAGGGCGGGCGGGCTGGGTGGTGAAACGCTGGAGTCGGCCGCCGCCTGTTGTGTTGGAGCAGTCCCCGGGCTGACTACCGCAGTCCCCGAGCCGGGTGTGGCAGTCCCCGGGTCGGGCGTAACTACGGAAGTCCCCGAGCCGCCTATTGACGTCCCCGGGCCGACTATCGAAGTCCTCGGGTCACCCGCTTGGTTCTTCGAGCCGGACCCGGCCGCGTCGGGGTCAGGCGGCATGAAGATGGAATCGGACTCTGGAGACGGCTTGATAGACGGCTTGAGGAGGCGTTGCAAAGAGACACCTGTTGGTATTGCCTGCCGAGTGGAGCCTATTCGAGCCAGGGTATCAGCTGGCTCGTTGTCGGCTCTCGGTACATGGAGGAACTCGCATCCTTCAAAGTACCCGCTGATCTGCTGAACGAGGAACCGTTAGCTTGCCATATTTGCATCCTTGGCGTCCCAGTCGCCAGATGACTGCTGGACCACCAAGTCCGAGTCGCCATAACATAGGATCCGGCGAATGCCAAGCTCTTTGGCAAGCCGGAGCCCATGTATGAGTGCCTCGTACTCGTCCACATTGTTGGAGGCGGCAAAGTGAATTTGCAGCGTATATCTGAGCGTGTCGCCTTTGGTAGAGGTGAGGACGATGCCGGCTCCCAAGCCGGTGCGCATCTTGGACCCATCGAAGTGCATGCGCCAATGAGTGCAGTCGGGAGCTGGTGGTAGGTACTGTGTCTCGGCCCAGTCGACGAGGAAGTCGGCCAATGCTTGGGACTTGATGGCGGTGCGAGGCTGGTAGAAGATCGTGTAAGGGGCCAGCTCGATGGCCCATTTCGCCACCCGGCCGGATGCATCCCGGCTGCCTATGATTTTGGCAAGCGGGGCGGTGCATACGACCGTGATGGGATGCTCTTGGAAGTAGGGCTTCAGCTTCTTGGCGGCGAAGTACACGCCATAGCACATCTTCTGGTAGTGCGGGTAGTTCTGCTTCGAGGTAGATAGTACCTTGCTCAAATAGTACACCGGCCTCTGGACCGGCTGGGCTCAGCCCTCTTCTGGGCGTTGGACTACGATGACGGTGCTGACCACCCGGCTGGTTGCTGCAATGTAGAGGAGCATGGGCTCTTTCTCAGTCGGCGCCGCCAGGACCGGCGGTGTGGCCAGCATCTTCTTCAGCTCGTGAAAAGCTTGGTCGGCTTGGTCATTCCACTCGAAGTGAGTGGTCTTCTTCATGAGGCGGTAGAGGGGGAGAGCTTTCTCTCCGAGCCGGCTGATGAAGCGGTTCAGGGAGGCCAAGCATCCGGTAAACTTTTGGATGTCTCAAAGTTTGGTGGGAATCGCCATTCTCTCAATGGCCTTGATTTTCATCGGGTTGCATTCGATGCCGCGTTCGGAGACCAGGAAGCCTAGGAGCTGGCCGGCTGGCACTCCGAACACGCATTTCTCGGGGTTGAGCTTGATTTGGAACCGGCGTAGGTTCTCAAATGTTTCCTTGAGGTCTTCCAGCAAGGTGCCGCGCTTCTCCGTCTTCACCACAATGTCGTCTACGTAGACGTGGGCATTTCTGCCGAGCTGCTTGAGGAGGCACTTCTGCATGCAATGCTGAAAAGTGGCACCGGCATTTCTCAAGCCGAATGTCATAGTCAGGTAGCAGAAGGCTCCAAATGGCGTGATGAAGGTGGTCTTCAGGTGGTCAGCCGGATCTAACTTTATCTGGTGGTATCCTGAGTAAGCATCCAAGAAACTCAACAGCTCGCATCCGGCCGTGGAGTCTATCACTTGGTCAATCCTCGGTAGGGCAAAGGGATCTTTGGGGCAGGCCTTGTTGAGGCTCGTGTAGTCTATGCACATGCGCCACTTATTGTTCTTCTTTAATACGAGGACCGGGTTGGCAAGCCACTCTGGAAAGAAAACTTCCATAATGAAGCCGGCTGCCAGAAGCCGGGCTATCTCCTCTCCCACAATCCTTCTTTTCTCCTCCGACAATCGGCGGAGGGGTTGTTTGACTAGTTTTGCATCTTCTCGGACGTGTAGTTTGTTCTCGGCGAATTCCTTTGGAACACCCGGCATGTCCTTGGGGGACCATGCAAAGATGTCCCGATTCTCATGGAGGAAATCGGCGATCTCGCCTTCCTATTTGCTGTTTAGGTTTGCCCCAATGACAGCAAACCTCTTTGGGTGCTCAGGGTCAAGAGGTATCTTCTTCGTCTCCTTGGCCGGCTGGAAGGATCCTTGGGCATCATACTCCTTGGGATCGGGGGACAGGGCCGATTGTTTGCCGGTCATGGCCACGACTCGATCCAACATCTTCTTCTCTTCGGCAATCACAAGGGACTCGGCCAGCCGGCTGCTGGCTGCTGCGCACTCAGAAGACTTCTTGTAATCGCCGGCTATGGTGATGACGCCCTTGGTGCTCGGCATCTTCATCTTGAGGTACACATAGTGGGGAACCGCCATGAACCTGGCCAAGGCAGGTCGGCCAAGCAATGCATGGTAGGGGCTCTCCAGGTCCACCACTTCAAACCAGATCGCTTCCCGACGGAAATGCTCCTTGTCCCCAAAGAGTACATCAATCTTGATCTTGCCAATGGGGGCACAGGACAGGCCGAGTACGATGCCATGGAACACTGTCCGAGTAGGCATGAGTTGCTTTGTCTTGACGTTCAGCTTCTCCAGGGTGTCACGGTATAAGATGTTGATGCTGCTCCCGCCGTCTATCAACACGCGGGAGAAACAGGCGGCGTGTCTGTCCGTTGCAAGGGTGGCATCCAGGACCAACGCATAAGAGCCGGGAGATGGCATCACCTCTGGGTGGTCGGCCCGGCTCCAGCTGATAGGTTTTTCTGACCAGTGCATGTGCTTGGCGGGGTTGGCAGCGACCATGCTGACTTCCTGGTGCTCTCGGCGTTTACTGTGCCGGTCTTCGGGCTGGCTTGTAAAGACGACATAGGCGGCATGCTCGTCGGGTAACTCATCATGCACGGCTCCGACTGCGTGCCGAACGGTCGGCGGTTGCGGGGCCGGAGGCGGCGGACCGGCAGGCGGAGGCGGCACAAGCCCTTCGCCTTTGGAGATTCGGGTGAGCCAATGGCACTTCCGGGTTGTGTGGTTGGACGGCTTCGCGCCGCTGTGGAACTTGCACGGGGCGTCGAGAGTTTGCTCGTAGGAGAAGGCTGGCTGCCAAGCTGGCCTGCCGGCCTTGGATTTCTTGGGCGTGGGCCACCCTTCGGGCTGCTCGTCTTCGACTGTGGCCACCTGCCGACTGGCTGGAGGCGGCACGGGGCCCTTGCGCTTGTGGTCGTTCGGGTGTGGGCGTCGGCCGGAATCCCCAGCCGGCGTCTTGGGCGCTAGGTTGAGTACCTTCCCGGACGCGTCTACTCGGAGCTTGGTCTTCATTGAGGAGTCGGCGGTGGCGTACTTGTCCGCTATGTCCAGAGGCTCGTCGAGGGTAGTCGGCTCGTCGCAGAGAAGCTTGTGCTTGAGGAGGGTGCCTTCTCAGCACCCGGCAGTGAAGTATTCTATGGCTTGCACCTCGTGCACCCCTTCGCAAGAGTTGCGGAGCTCGGCCCAACGCGTGAGGTAATCGCGAGTAGACTCGGCGAGGCCTTGTACGCACAAGGAGAGCTGTCTGGGCTTGGGAGCCCGCTTGTAGGTGCTGGTGAAGTTGCGGACGAAAGCTTCTGTGAAATCTATCCAGCTGTATGGCTTGAGGCTATTGAGCCAGGTCCGCGCCGTGGCTTCCAGCATGAGGGGCACGTACTTCACGGCAACGCGCCTGTTGCCATTGGCTATGCAAACCGCCGTGGAGTAGTCGATCAACCAATCTTCCGGCTTCACGGAGTCGTTGTACTTGGGCGTGTCTCTTGGTAGCGAGAACCCTTTGGGGAAGGGCTCGTCGCGGATGCGGGGGCCAAAGCAAGGCGGGACGACATCGTCTTCTTCTTCCAGCGCCAGGGATCGCGCCAGGCGGTCGATCCGATGGCGGTTGTCGTTCTCGCCGACTCCTTCGCGGCGACCTAGCCGGCCGCTGAGAGTCAGATGCGCAACAGGCGGCGGGGTGGGATATCTCTCTCCACGGGGCCGAGGCGGAGGCGGGTTGCCCCGCCACTCCATGGCCCGGGGGTGGCCTTCTGCGTCTCGCTCGATGAAGATTCGGGTTTGGCTTCGGCTGGCAGCCGGCTCTTTCTCGCGCCGCGCGCGGGTTCTACCCGTAGTCGGTGTCCGGGACGTCGCACCGTGATATCGGCGCGGGGGAGGGCTTTCCGCGCGGGCGTCGGCTTCGTGCCGCTGCGTGGCTGCATCGATTAGCTGCTGGATGCGTCGGGTCATGTGGGGGAGTTCTTCGGCCCCCAGTCCATCTAGCTCGTCTACGGCCGCCTGGGCGGCGCGCAGGTTCTCGAGTGGAGTGGCGTAGACTGGGTGGTCAACTCCTAACGTGTCGGCGACGACAGCGCCGCGCTGTCTAACAACACCGACCCGGCTGGGCCCGCCTGGGGGCGGCGTGCGAAAGGCGGCGTGGTCGACTTCGCGTCGGTGAGCCTCAGCAAGGCGTCTCATGGAAACCAACTTCCCGCCCTCCACGAGGAGGGCGAGGCGGCGAGCCTCCAGTGCTTCAGCGTCGGCATCGGCCGGCAGGGGGATGGACAAGTCGTGGACCGCCGCGTGCAGGGCGTTGTGGGCGCTCTCGTCAGCAGCGCTGCCATGGCCGATGACCATCACCTCGGTGGTGACAGCGTCGCAGCCATCGGCCCGGGGAAGCGGGTCATTGTAGATCGTGACGTCGGTGGGGAAGGTGTCGAGTGAGGCCGTGTCGGAGTCGACAGGCATCGGATCGGTGGAGCCAACCGACTCCAAATCCACAGCAGGCTCGCCGGAGACATGGAGCTGGCCGAGGAGGTTGACGAGGTGGTCGGTGCCCGCGTCGGAGGCAAGCTCGTCGGAGATGAGGGTCTTGTTGAGGAGACCGGCGAGGTCGCTCGCTGCGCAGATGCTGGTGACGCCTTGCAGCGCGTCGTGGCAAGCGCCATCGGGCGTGCCGGGCTGGCTACGCTCGCAGGGGAGGAAGAAGGTTCCTGTCCAGAACAGGTCTCCGGACGACGGTGCACCTGGCCCCATGGTGGGCGCCAAATGTCGGGTGGTAGGTGCGACATATGACAACGGGTGGCTTATCATTGTGGGAGCCAGTAAGACGTCGCCGGTGCCTGGAAGCGGGACGAGGCGAAGACATGCACGCCGGCGAATCTTACCCAGCTTCGGGGCTCTCCGTGGAGATAACACCCCTACTGCTGCTCTGCGGGGTCTCCGCATGATCTAGCTACACGATGCTCCTTGAGCTGTTTGGCGAGAGGAGGAAGAAGGGCTCTGCCCGCTCTCTTCTCCTCCCTATGTGGTGTTTAAAACTAGTTGGGATCAACCCTTTCCATGGGTGTCCTACCCCCCGGGGATACAATGGTAATCCGGCTGGGCGTGGGGCCCAGCCATCTGTGTCTACACTCGCCGGCTTCTGCACCGGCTGCTGGGGCCTGCCGGCTGCCGGCTCCTTGGTCGACAGGCAGGCCCCACTGTCCAGGGCCTTGTCGGTGGCTGGTTACTGTTGCTCAATCCTGGTGACGAAGGCTTCGCCAAGGTGGGCGTGGCTACAGTGCCACCGTCCGGCGGGTGATCGCTGTAGCCTCACCACGTCTTGTCTCCTTAATGGGGTGCCCCCTTCGAGGGGGTGGCAAACCGGCTGTGGAGAGCCGGCTCTGTCTTGGGCCGACTGGGGGAGGCCGGGCCGCCTTCGGGTGTCTCTCTGCCTGAAGGGGCCCGCCACCCGTGGGCCACTCTGGCGGCCCGTCGTGGATGACATCAGGGTCATCATGGCAATAGTGCCGCACCGGACGGGCCATGGCCACCCGTACGGCGCACTGTGCCAGGCGTGCTCCGGGATTCGGGGGTGGCAAGCTTTACTGTAGCCACGCCCCGTCACATCGCCGTTATGTGGGTGTAGACTTCGAGGGTACGATCTTGACCGCTTTATGGGAGCCGGCTTCTTGGAGTCGGCCTTCTCGGAGCCGGCTCCTTGGAGCCGGCCCTCCCGCGGCTTTTCTCATGGAGGCTGAAGTCGGGCCGCCTTCCGATAGTCGGCCTGGGAATCAGCCGGCGAGGGGAAGGCGGCCCCATGTCTTGGATTCTTGAGGGCCGGATGGGCTCGTAATAATTTTTTCAGAAGGGCCAGGGGACCTGACTTGGCTACCCATGGTTATTTCCTCCGACATGAGTTCTGTGTCTGTGATCCATGAACAACTACTAACACTCATTGGGATCCTTAATTGACCCTCTCGGCTTCTTAATCACCCTAGTACTCTGTCCAGGAGTTAAAATTAGTTTCTGGTGTTTGTAGGTTATGTGTTGGTGGCCGTGCATAGCGCTAACCCTAGGGGTGGGCTATGATGCGGTAGATACACCGTGGCACGGTGTACCGGGCGCTCGTTTGGTGTCTCGGGAACCCTGTTCACATCGTTCGGGGCCGTATGTGGAAACCTCGGCCGGACTCCCTAGGGCTGGAACCTAGATAGGTGATAAACCTGGACTAGAGACTTGAGTGTTTAGGTAGGCCGTCGCCGACACCCTCGTTGGGCTTCCGCTTGAAGGTTGCCGAGTACATGTCGTCTAAACGACGGTAAGTGGTGGGAGCGTGTGTGAAGAAGTACACCCCTGCAGGGTTATCATTATCTATTCGAATAGCCGGATTCCTCAGATATGGAAACTTGGACCCCTTGCATAGTTCATAGACAAGTGAAAGTGGATACTCTAAAACTCGCAAGATAAGTGTGAGTGCTATGGATGGCCTTCTCGTAGGGAGACGGGAGCGGATCCATAGTGGTGTATTGAATGGTGAATATGTGGACTCATGTGCACCACCTCAAAAGAGTTGCTTGCAGTCATAGTTCAGGTTAGCCACTGAGTCAAAGCTGGCTTGCTGCAATCAAACTCCATCCCCCCTTGTTGATACCGATGCATATGTAGCTAGTTCTGATGTAAGTCTTGCTGAGTACCTTTGTACTCACGTTTGCTTAATTTATGTTTTGCAGAGAGACTTCAGTCTCGCTAGTAGTTCCGCGTGGACTTCTATGTTTAGCTTGATACCTCACCTACGATCTTGTGCCCTCGGCAGGATCTGGTAGATAGTCAGGCTTCTCAACCTTTTTCATTTGTAGATGTCTGTACTCAGACGTGTCAAGCTTTTGCATGTGCTTTGACTTGTATGCTCGGAATGTTGGGTCATGAGACCCATGTTTGTAATATCTTGGCTCCTCGGAGCCTAATGAATAATACTTTGAGTCGTAGAGTTATGTTGTGATGCCATGTTGTATTTACACATATCGAGCACATTGTGTGTATGATTGAAATGCTTGGTATGTGTGGGATCCGACAATCTAGTTGTTTATCCTTGGCAGCCTCTTTTATGGGGAAATGTAGTCTAGTGCCTCCATGAGCCATAGTAGTCCACTACAGCCCGATTCACCGGAGTCCTGCTAGCTCAACACTACTGCTCAGGACACTTGACTGGCCGGCATGTGTTTCACTTCGTTCCTGTGTCTGTCCCTTCGGGGAAATGTCATGCGGTGACATCTGGAGTCCTGCCTAGCCTGCTACAGCCCGGGTTCCCGGAGTCCTGTTAGCCCAGTGCTACAACCCGGATTCACACGCTGCTGACCGAGATGCTCAATGTGATTCATGTATGCCTGCCCCCATAGGTTAGTGCCGCTTTGGGTTCACGAGTAGCCATGTCGGCCCGGGTTCTCTGTCATATGGATGCTAGCGACACTATCTTATATATGAGCCAAAAGGCGCAAACGGTCCCGGGCCATGGTAAGGAGACACCCGTGGGATTACCGTGCGTGAGGCCGCAAAGTGATATGAGGTGTTACCGGCTAGGTCGACGTGACTTGGAATCGGGGTCCTGACAGCTTTGGTATCAGAGCCTGACTGCCTGTAGGATTACCAAGCCAAACTGGTCGAAGTTGTGTTTAGAAATGCTTTAGTTATATAAGGGAATTGATTGTGGAAGGGAACGTAAGGCTCTTTTTACTCCTTATATGTCATACCCTCTGATCTGAGTCACCCTCTTCCTTTCTACGGGGTTAAGAAACTAGGCCTTCTCATCTATCTATCAGGATGACGTGTTACTAACCCGTTGACTATAGGATTGATGGATTCATGCCACAGTTTAGTTTCCAGTACTTCTGTGTGTTCATAATTGGTCCCGGAACCTTGATATTGTGATGTTGAGTGGTTATGCCACCATTTTGCAGGATGTCTCAAATCTTTTTGAGCATTTACAGCCGTTATGCTGTCCGAGTCATCCAAGGTTTCTAAGTAGTCTGATGCATTTGCAAACCCCTTCCTCCTGTTCCTGATGTCCATTTGGGCCAGATTAATCACACTAATAAGTGAGTTGAGGTACTCTGTTGCCTTGGCATATATGTTGAAGCTATTACTATGAACCTAGGTGTCTTATGAAACCACCCAGTAATCTAGCCATGTTTTGTGTTCCCAGTGTGATGATTCTGGCCACCATTCTCGAAAGCATCCCGTGATGCCATTTAGTAGTAGGTATTCTATTCCTAGGTTCTTGAACCCGAGATTCACCCCACTTACATCCTGTTGTTAGTATTTGCTAGTTCCCTTAAGATATTAGTAACCTTGCAACAGTCCTCGAGGTCCGTGGTATTTCCTTATTCCAAATACCATGAACCATTAATGCAGATGTTCTTTGAACCAAAATATCACAATCAGAGTACCCTTGAGGAGTTCTCCATTCATAATTGTGATTCTGCCAGCTCTACCTTTCTGCATGGGTTATCTAGAAGAAACCTGTTGGACTTGGTTCGACATATTAATCTATGCATCCACAACTCAGAAAGATATATGTCCCCTTGAGTTGTCCCTCTTCATTTGTTATCCGACCATCATCTATCATTTGATAGTCAGGAATAGTTGTGCATTCATGTTCATCGATGCCTATTACTCTTGTGGTCTTTCAAGCCATTCTATTTTGGAATGACTAGGAGAAACAAACTCCAGTACCTTATCCATTTCTAGGATTGGGTCAAAGCAGTTGTAATCCGCAGATCAAAATGCCAATCTAGCTTTTGCTCTGTTCTACCATGGAGTGTCACCTTCTTTCTTATCAAGAATATCATGAGAATTGCACCACCTCTTATGAATTCTTGATGGAGTGATACTTCTCGCCATCATTACTCATTCCTCGGTTCCGTGTTATTGTAACCGAAATGCCGACACGTGAATCGTGATGTGTGAAATCAATACTCCTAGCAATTGTGTTGCTTGGTAGTAAATGGACAATATTCCTATCCTTAGCGTGTTAATTATTGAATTACCATCCTAGGACTGATCGTGCTACCTAGTCCATCTCTGTTGGTGTACTCTTCGATCGATGAGTTAGGATTTTATCAAACCCTTGCTTTGTTGGTCACATTGTCTTGCCTTGAAAAGCAAGATTGTTCTCGAGCTTAGTAACATATCGGTGGTTCGTGATTTTCCGAATATCTTCTCGGAAGTGTTACCAGGTTGTCACCTGACCGTTATGTTGAGCTCGCGATCAAGTTGGGTTTTTTATAAACCACCCTTCCCCAAGAAATTGTGTTGGGTATCCCTGAGCTAGTTGGTTGAGCTAGACAACAACTTGGAGAGTTGGAAGATGAAAGCTCGACCCGCTTAGTTCATCTCGAAAGGGATATCCTTGTGTGTATGTTGAAGGAAGATGATATCTTCATCAATTGGACCTCGTGATCAGTTGTTGGACCTATTGCCCTGTCAAAACTTTGACTCGATTATGGGCTATCGTCAAGTCAAATCAGAACCAATGATGTTCGTAATGTTGTCTTGCTCATGGTTGATCCCTGGAGCATACACCATTACATCTTTTGGTCTGACCAATGCTATCACCGTGTTCACATGATGGTGCAAGTCTAGTGATATGGAAATTCGGATGAGTTGTTGTTGAGCCCATTAGCAGCATTTTGTCTCCCCCCCATGACTCATGTTGAACATCAACTTAGTGTTGGAAACTTGTGTAAGCATTTCTTCGTGTTTCGTTCATGAAGCATATGTTTGGATGAAAGTAGTGACTTCCTTTAATTCATGTGCATCTGATGTAAGTTGCCGCCATGAATTTGAGAAAGGTTTGTTTTGTTTCCCTTGGAATCATCCCAAATCAGTCATGCATATGTGCGAAATATTCTATGGTTTGGTAGATTAATTACCTCCACTCCATATGTGTTCCTAGCACACCAAGCCACTAATTGATTTGTTCAAGGAGAAGAAGTTTCTTCTTAGGAGCTAGACTTACACAAGGACTTCGATATCCTTGTTGATGGTTCCCCCTGAACTCGGTAGTGTTTCGTTGTAAGACTACCAGGTGTCCATGCTTGTCTAGGATAACATGTTCACATGCTTGTAGCAGAACCGACTCATGTTTTGGAGCTTACTATCGTAGTTCATTCCCCGAGAATCTCGCAACGTCATCTCGTCGATTTGTGTTGCAAACCTTCATTTTTCTTTGTAGACTTGATGAGTCTGGAATATCCTGACACCAACCAGATCTGAATCTCAGGCAGATATGATGGTTGGAACATTCCCAACATTTGCATTTTGTTCCCAGCTTGCACCCCATCGTGCCAATTTTCCATGGGATGCCCTTCTCAGCAGTTGCTGTCCAGGATCATCTTCAAAAGTGGTCCTGTCATGGGTTCCATCCATTTCTGGTGATAAGCAAAAGTCATCCATTGCGTTGTCTTCAACAAGGTAGTCCACATCATCCATTCGGATCCGGATATGCCATTCCTTTGAACTCCGCCAAACGATCGATTGTGATTGCCTTAGGCTGGTATAAAGAGTTTCAATGATCTCCGAATCAAAAGTATTTTTTTGCCACTTAAGGGAATAATTATACGAGTCACCTCCCCTAAGGTGCCCCATTATGGAATCATGGTGATTATTTCATCGCTATCTTAAGATCTTGCCCCACCTTCTTCAGCATGAGATTTTTGCCTACCCAGTAGAACCTTGTCATCTACCTCTTTCCATCACTCCTAATGTGTGCTTCGCGTCTCAGCTCGTGAGATGTATCTATGTCTCATTCCGTGAGTTAATCCTGAGTTGCTCGATCTTTGAGAAGATCGATCCTTCTAGAGTTTCTTTCCCTCTCGTTGTCATGTCGGTAGGAGTTCCTGGAGCAAGACTTCGGGACAATGATGGTGATCGAATCAACAATCTTATGAAGTGCAACCTGGATCGTGAAGATTGTGTTGGTCGTGTGTCCCCTCTGTCTTCTTACCTCATGACTTGAATATCAGGACGAGATTCTTCTTTAGTGGGGGTGAGCTGTCATAGCCCTAGCTTAGTCTTGCCTATCCTTGCATAACCTCCATGCATCATGCTTACTTTTCCTCAGAAAGTTGAAATGGGGATGGCAGAAACCCCCAGCACCACTTAATCCAACTAGGGTTACTAAAATATTTTTCAATGATCCTGAAATGCCCTTCAAAAATTTTCATTATCTTTGTCTTGGTCTAAAACCTCTGACAAAAATGGTGCAAAACTTTCTAGGTCATCCAAAGGTCACTGGATTAAATCATATGTTATTTGAATTTGGGCATTTAAATGCTAGTAAATATTTTAAATGCCCAAGTAATCCTAAACTGAAATGTTCCATGTTGGATATATTCTATACAGTGGGCATGTTCAGTTTGGTGATTTTTGAAAGGGTCTAGGTATTTTTAGAAAAGCCACAAAGATTACAGAAAAATAGAAAAGAAAAATAAAAGAGAGAGAGAAGGACTAACCTGGCGCCACTAACTGGCCCAGCTCCTGTGCTGGTCCAGCACTGTTGGCCCAGCCCACTGCTGTAGTGGCCCAGCCCGGCGCCGCCTCCTTCAACCTTGTGCCAGAAGGCACGAGGGCGTGTGCCCTCGGTGCGCCAGCACGCGCACAGCCACCGACGCCCACCTCCTGCTTTCCGCTGCTGCCTCGATGCCCTGGACGCTCTGGCGTTGCCACGCAGACCCCTGGACCCCCTCGAGCGCTCCCCTCTCTCCCTGCCTTGCCTCTCTCGCTCTCCCTCCCAAAGCCGAGCAGAGCCGTCGCCACCGCTCGTCTTTGCCGTGGCCACCAGCATCCCCACGCGCAGCCAGCGCCCCCATGAGCTCCGCCTCGACACCGTAGAGCCGCACGCCAAAGCATGTGACCTCAGGAGGCCAGCAACATCGACATCGCCGTCATCTTCCACTCAGGCTCCGGCCACCATCGTCGTCGATCCGCCGCATGCAGGACGTCCCCGAGCCCGCTAACCATCTCTACGGCACCGCCGTGAGCTCCTCTATCTTACCCCCTAACCCCGCGGCTCCTCTCGCCCTCTAGCTCCGATTCCTACCGTGGCCAAATCCTGCCGCCGCTCGGGCTCGTTGCTGGAGTTGCTCCGGCGACCATTTGGTCATGCCAACATGTCCAAAGGGCTTGTGGGCATGCGTAGGTATAGTAGGTGTCGAGAACCGGTCATTTTGCACACCGTAGCAATGAATCCATCGTCACCCGAGCTCTGGCCGCCGCCTCGAGCTCCGTTCCGGCGAGCTCTGGCGCCCCCACGGCCACCCACCTACCTCCCTGGATGCGGGCGAGTCCGGGCTACGCCCCGATGCCCATAGCCACTGCCCCCGTCGCCTTTAGCGCAAGTCCGGCGCGTTACCGCCGTGGGTTTGGTCCCCGCCGGCCAACTCCGGCGACAGCCGACGTGGTGGGGTCATTAGTGCTAATCCCCGCCAGCTGGACCTCACCTAGTCACTGACAGCGGGCCCCGCAACGGGTCAAAGTCCAAGTCAACACGGGGTTAACCCCTGTCTTGGGCCCCGCTTGTAAGGTTTGACCCTGGCTGGCTGTTGACTCGCTGACGTCACTCAGACGTCATGCTGGCGCGGTAATGCATTTTCTGGATTTTTATTAATTCAGGAAATTTCAGAAAATAATCAAAACTTCTAAAATTCATAGAAATTAATGTATAGCTCAGAATGAAATAAATTATATATGAAAAATTATCAGAAAAATTCAAGGAATCTGTTTATGGCATTTTCATGCATGTTTGAACAACCTAGGGTTGCTGTACAGGGAAATTTGCATAATTGACATTTAAATAAGCACATATGGAGTTTGAATTTGAACCCTTGGTTCAAACCAACTTTATTTAATATGATTGCTAGTTGCATTAGCTCAATCAACAGCATATTGCCATGAAATTACCATGCATCATAATTGTTGCATTGCATTGATTGTGTTCCTCTTTGTTTGCCGGTATTTGTCCCCTCTCGATAGACGTGGTTCCGACGATGAGTTCGATGACACCGATGAAGAACTATACTATCTTCAGAAGTGCCAGGCAAGCAAAACCCCCCTTGTTCTTCCGATACAATCCCACTCTCTTGCTCCTGATCTCTTTTATTGCATTAGGACAACAATGATTCAACTATTACATGCTCGGTAGTTGAACCCCTTTCCTTTGCATGACCTGTCATTGCCACAGTAAATAGATGAAACCCACTAGCATGAGTAGGAGTTGTTTGAGCCCTGATGTGCCTACTCATTCATGCTTGTTTGTCGTGCCTGCTATTGCTTAGAGTTGTGTCAGGTCTGATTCATCGGGAATGAATTGGAATGTGGTGAACATGTCCTACCGTTGAGAGCTGACATGATTTGGTAAAGGTAGCGGTGAGAGGCCATGTAGGAGTACATGGTGGGTTGTCTCATTGCAGCCGTCCTCAGGAACTGAGTTCTGTGTCTGTGATCCATGAACAACTACTACCACTCATTGGGATCCTTAATTGACCCTCTCGGCTTCTTAATCACCCTAGTACTCTGTCCAGGATTTACAACTAGTTTCTAGTGTTTGTAGGTTATGTGTTGGCGGCCATGCGTAGCGCTGACCCTAGGGGTGGGCTATGATGCAGTAGATACACCATGGCACGGTGTACCGGGGGCCCGTTTGGTGTCTCGGGAACCCTGTTCACATCGTTCGGGGCCGTATGTGGAAACCTCGGCCGGACTCCCTGCGGATGGAACCTAGATAGGCGATAAACCTCGACTAGAGACTTGAGTGTTTAGGTAGGCTGTGGCCGACACCCTCATCGGGCTTCCGCTTGAAGGTTGCCGAGTACATGTCATGTACACGACGGTAAGTGGTGGGAGCGTGTGTGAAGAAGTACACCCCTGCAGGGTTATCATTATCTATTTGAATAGCCAGATTCCTCAGATATGGAAACTTGGACCCCTTGCATAGTTCATAGACAAGTGAAAGTGGATACTCTAAAACTCGCAAGATAAGTGTGAGTGCTATGGATGGCCTTCTCGTAGGGAGACGGGAGCGGATCCATAGTGGTTTATTGAATGGTGAATATGTGGACTCGTGTGCGCCACCTCAAAAGAGTTGCTTGCAGTCGTAGTTCAGGTTAGCCACTGAGTCAAAGCTGGCTTGCTGCAGTCAAACTCCGCCCCCTTGTTGATACCGATGCATATGTAGCTAGTTCTCATGTAAGTCTTGCTAAGTACCTTTGTACTCACGTTTGCTTAATTTATGTTTTGCAGAGAGACTTCAGTCTTGCTAGTAGTTCTGCGTGGACTTCGACATTTAGCTTGATACCTCAGCTACGATCTTGTGCCCTCGGCAGGATCTGGTAGATAGTCAGGCTTCTCAGCCTTTTTCATTTGTAGATGTCTGTACTCAGACGTGTTAAGCTTCCGCATGTGCTTTGACTTGTATGCTCTGAATGTTGGGTCATGAGACCCATGTTTGTAATATCTTGGCACCTCGGAGCCTAATGAATAATACTTTGAGTCGTAGAGTTATGTTGTGATGCCATGTTGTATTTACACATATCGAGCACATTGTGTGTATGATTGAAATGCTTGGTATGTGTGGGATCCGACAATCTAGTTGTTTATCCTTGGCAGCCTCTTTTATGGGGAAATGTAGTCTAGTGCCTCCATGAGCCATAGTAGTCCGCTACAGCCCGGTTCACCGGAGTCCTGCTAGCTCAGCACTACTTGTTAGGACACTTGACTGGCCGACATGTGTTTCACTTCGTTCCTGTGTCTGTCCCTTTGGGGAAATGTCACGCGGTGACATCTGGAGTCCCGCCTAGCCTGCTACAGCCCGGGTTCCCGGAGTCCTGTTAGCCCAATGCTACAGCTCGGATTTACACGCTGCTGACCGACATGCTCGATGTGATTCATGTATGCCTATCCCCATAGGTTAGTGCCGCTTTGGGTTCACGAGTAGCCATGTAGGCCCGGGTTCTCTGTCATATGGATGCTAGCGACACTATCATATACGTGAGCCAAAAGGCGCAAACGGTCCCGGGCCATGGTAAGGCGACACCCGTGGGATTACCGTGCGTGAGGCCGCAAAGTGATATGAGGTGTTACCGGCTAGGTCGATGTGACTTGGAATCGGGGTCCTGACATGGGACGACCATGGCCCACGCCAGGAGTGGCGTGATCGGCCTCGTGAGGACCGCTGGCAGTATCATCCTCGTGAGGGCGCCTGGAGGGATCAGCCTCATGAGGATCATCCCTAAGGCAACGCTGGGCTCCCTCCACTGCCGCCATCACCAAGAAGGAATGACGAGCACCATTAGGACGAGGGGGCTGGGGGCTTCCAGGAACCACGTGCTATCGCCTGCATCTTGGGCGGAGCCCAGGCCCCAGCCTCGCAGCGTATCTTCAAGTAGTTTGCTCGTGAAGTGAATGCAGTCCTCCCCAAGCTCGAAGCCACATGCCTGCTCAGATGGTCCCAGTGCCCCATCACGTTCAAATCGGCAGCAGCTCAAGTGCGCAGCTACCGCTGGCGCCTTCCCGATGCTTTGCTCCCCGGTCATTAGCAACATACAAGTTACGAAGACCCTCATCAACAGCGGCGCAGGGCTCAACGTCCTGTCTGTCGTGACGTTCGACAGCCTCCAAGTGCCATATGACCAGCTTCAGCCTACCAAGCCTTTCTCAGGAGTGACCGACGGTTCCACCACACCGATAGGGCAGGTCCGCCTCCCTGTCACCTTCGGAGAACGCAAGAACTACCGCACCGAGCTCATCGACTTCGACGTCGCACACATTCGTCTGCCGTACAATGCCATCCTCGGGTATCCATCCCTAGCCAAGTTCATGGCAGTGACCCATCACGGCTACAATGTCCTCAAGATGCCGGGAAGCGACGGGATCATCACGGTCCCATGTGAAGAAAGAGATGCGGTGTGCTCCCTCGAGTGTGCCTTCCAAGCTGCAGCAATCGACGACCCTGACAGCAAGGGCGAGGGCCCTCCTGAGGCCATCCCCAAGAAGAAGAAGCAGTTGTGCCGTGCAAGACCTCAGGAGGGTGGTGTCACAGCCGAAGCCTCGTCAGGATCAGCACCCGCGCCAGGGGCGCCTCCCTCCATCGCATAGGAAGGCGCGCCCGGTGCCCTTCTCGGGCAGTGCTCGGGGGCTTTCTTCTGGAAGGCCTCAGACCTTGCCCACATCACGAGGGATGCCCTTGGGCACCACCTGGAGGCGTGCTTCGCAGCACGTTTCCCTCAGGAGGGCACCAAGCAAGGATCACCCACCGTTCAGGAGTTCATCACCAAGACCACCCAGGAATTGCAAGACGCAAGGGCCATGCGCGGCGACCGCCGCTCACGAGACGCAGCTTCCCATCCAGGCGAGGATGCCGGGCTGCTCGTCTGCATCGACGTTCCAGGGCTCAACCGGGCCGCTTCTTAGGAGCTTTTCTGGCCTTCACGCATGGGACGCTGTGAGGGCCCACTGCACAGCTACGTTCGCATGCCCTTTGGCCTGCCGAGCGTATCGTCCGCCTACCAGCACAACTTGCGGCCCATCCTAGCGGCTCAGGAGGCCAGGCACCACGCCGTCCTGATGGAGATGGAGATGGTCCTCAAGGAACCACCTAAGCCCCCAGAGCCTCCTGAGGCTCAGGGTCCCGGTGGCTTGTGAGGAGCAACCCTTTCGCCGTGCACCTTCAGCTGCCCCAACTCTCCTTCATCAACATGACCAGGTGACATCTTCCCAAGTTCATTTAGCTGGGAGCGTGTAACACCCCGGATGTAACTCGCCATATTTGTACTCCGACTCTTGCCATTTTCGGCTCTAAGTTATGAGATTTCTTCATGGTTGTGTTTGTGTCTTTGTTTTGCATTTTGCTCTTGTCATGCATTCCATATCATGTCATCATGTGCATCTCATTTGCACACGTGTTCATCTCATGCATCCGAGCATTTTCCCCGTTGTCTGTTTCGCAATCCGACACTCCTACGTCCTACGGCGTCCCCTTTTGTCTCTTTTCATGAGCGGGTGTTAATCATTCTCGGAATGGACCGAGATTTACCAAGCGGCCTTGGTACACCACCGGTAGACCGCTTGTCAAATTTCGTGCCATTTGGAGTCCGTTTGATGCTCCAACAGTTAACGGGGGAACCGCAAAGGCCTTGTGTGTGTTGCATCCCAACACCCCTCCAAAGCGGCCCAATAACCCATCCAAACCTATCCCATGTCCTCTATAATCAGATCACGATTGCATGGTCGAAAACTACACCTCATTTGGACACTCCCACCTCCTTCTAGGTATAAATATGTCCTCCCCATCCAAATCCGGGTCGAAACCCTAGCTTCCCCTCTCCTCATGCCGCCGGACACGTCCATCCGAGTCGTACGCGTCTGCGCCACCGCGCCCGGCGAATCGCCACCCGCCACATCAGCGCTCGCCTCTCCCACGTCGGCGGCC
>NC_041386.1:494668328-494696092 GCF_002162155.2 Triticum dicoccoides | reverse complement strand
CGCCGCGCGCGCCCCCCGGATTTACCGCGCGTCGCCGCCTCCTCCACACCTCAACTCCGGCGAGCCCCTCCTCCCCGGATCCGGCGAGCCCGAGCTTCTCCGGCCACCTTCCGCCTCAACTCCGTCCACCCCGACGTTCTCCAGCGAGGATCCGGCGAGATCTGCCGCCACCTCAACTTCCGTGCCCGGGAACCCTGGATCTGGAGGTCCAGATTTCCTCCAAGTCTTTTTCCTGTAATTTTTCAGGCCTTGTTCATCATGCCATAACTTCTAATCGTAGCTCCGTTTCATGCGCACGATATATCAAAATGTTCATCATGATGTGCTCTTCATTTTGTTCCATTGTGACATGCTTGTTTGAGTCCATCTTGATGCCCAAATCGTGGATGCAAGAGATCTATAAATTGTTAGGTGCTGATTCTTATTAGGGCATGAGGATTTGTCATTTTTGCTACATTTGTTGTGTGCTGCATATGGGCATGAGCTCTACACGTGTTTTGGTCTATACCATGACATCTTTACAGGGGTGGATGCCATGTATTTTTGTGATCTTTGTGGTGACTAGCACAAGCATGCAAAGTAGCCTTCGTGATATTGCTGATTTCAGAGACTTAGGATTTCACCAAGTCATTTTCCTGCTGTTATTTTTATGCCATGTATCCATGATGCTACAGAGTGATCCATGCTTGTTTTGAGTATCTTTAGTAAGGATGATTTTGACATATGGTTATGATCTATCCATCCATGCCCCTGTTTGCAATTATGGAGTTCCCTAGCATGTCTTAATCTTGCTCTACTTTTGCTATAAAATGTTCCTGGCAGATTGTTTACATGTTAATCAATTTTGCCATGGTTGTTGTAGTTGATCCAAGCATGAGATAAACTTGTTCTTGCCATGGTTAGCCTTATGATCATGTCTTCTTGCTGGTAGTATGCTTATCTTGTCATGCAATGACTTGTGTTGAGTGAATCGAGCTCGCAAAGAGGCCTTCATAATAATGTTTTTGCCATGCTCTGTTTTCTGCTAAGTCTGAATCTGTTAACGAAACTTGCTATGTTTACATGGGTGCCATAATATCTTCTGTGCCTTTTTGTCTCTTGATCAGTAAGGGAATTTTGTCCTATGAATTTAGTAGATTCATGCCATGCCTTTGTTTGCTATGATATGTTCCTGTAGCATGTTGTTTGCTTGCTCTAAACATTGCTTCCTGATGTTAATTCCTGGCATGTTAGTATTTTCACTAAGTCTGTGAAGCTGATATCTTTTGCACTTTTGCCATGCTTGTTTGAACCTTCTCTTGTGTGATTTAGCCATAGCTCAGTGTTCATCTTTTGTCAATCATCTTGATTATATCACTGCCATGTACTTTGTTGCTATGTTGGAGTGCAGTAGCTTAGTTTCTTGTTGCATTTTAGATGGCATCGTGATGTTAATCGCAGAATTGTGCCATTCTTGTTTTGCTTGCCATTTACAAACCATGCATCCGCTTCCGGTGATCTTTATATCGATTTCGACCGAAATCAACTCATCTTTCCAGAGGCACACTTGGTTTGCCAAGTTGATGCCTGGTTCAATCTTTCCTTTCTGACGCATGCATATGCATTGCATATCACATCCCGCATATCATGTCATGTTTTGCATCATGTTGCTTGCGCATTGCACCGTGGTTGATTATTGTTTCCTTTGCTTGTGTTGTTGCCTTGGGTAGAGCCGGGAGACGAGTGCGTGATCGAGGAACCCGTTGAGTATGCTTATGAGGATCAAGCTTTCGTCAACTTGGAGAACTTTGCAGGCAAGATGACCATACCCTCGAAATCACTTCTATCTTTGCTTGCTAATTGTTCGCTCTATTGCTATGCCGCGATACCTACCACTTGCTATATCATGCCTCCCATAATGCCATGTCAAGCCTCTAACCCACCTTTCCTAGCAAACCCTTGCTTGGCTATGTTACCGCTTTGCTCAGCCCCTCTTATAGCGTTGCTAGTTGCAGGTGAAGATGAAGTTTGTTCCATGTTGGAACATGGATATTGTTGGGATATCATTATTATATCTTGTTTACTTTAATGCATCTATATACTTGGTAAAGGGTGGAAGGCTCGGCCTTATGCCTGGTGTTTTGTTCCACTCTTGCCGCCCTAGTTTCCGTCATACCGGTGTTATGTTCCTTGATTTTGCGTTCCCTACACGGTTGGGTGTTATGGGAACCCCTTGATAGTTCGCCTTGAATAAAACTCCTCCAGCAAGGCCCAACCTTGGTTTTACCATTTGCCACCTAAGCCTTTTCCCTTGGGTTCTGCGGACTCAAGGGTCATCTTTATTTTAAACCCCCGTGCCAGTGCTCCTCTGAGTGTTGGTCCAACTAGAGCACCGTGCGGGACCGTCCCTTGACAACTTGGGTTATGTTGGTTCCTGTACACTTAGCTTATCCGGTGTGCCCTGAGAACGAGATATGTGCAGCTCCTATCAGGATTTGTCGGCACAGCGGGTGGTCTTGCTGGTCTTGTTTTACCATTGTTGAAATGTCTTGTAACCGGGATTCTGAGTCTGATCGGGTCTTCCTGGGAGAAGGGATATCCTTCGTTGACCGTGAGAGCTTGTGATGGGCTCAGTTGGGACACCCCTACAGGGTTTTGAACTTTTGAAAGCCGTGCCCGCGGTTATGGGCAGATGGGAATTTGTTAATATCTGGTTGTAGAAAACTTGACACTTAACTTAATTAAAATGAATCAACCGCGTGTGTAGCCGTGATGGTCTCTTTTCGGCGGAGTCCGGGAAGAGAACACGGTCTCGTGTTATGCTTGAACATAAGTAGCCTCAGGATCACTTATTGATCATTATTAGCTTCTCGCCCGTGCTTTGCTTCTCTTCTCGCTCTCCTTTGTGTAAGTTAGCCACCATATATGCTAGTGCTTGCTGCAGCTCCACCTCACTACCCTTTTCCTTCCTTTAAGCTTAAATAGTCTTGATCGCGAGGGTGTGAGATTGCTGAGTCCCCGTGACTCACAGATACTTCCAAATAGATGCAGGTGCCGATGATGCCAGTGCAGGGGACACTACCGAACTCAAGTGGGAGTTCGATGAGGATTCGGGCCGTTACTATGTTTCCTTTCCGGATGATCAGTAGAGAAGCCCAGTTGGGGTGATCGGGGATCTAGCATTTGGGGTTGTCTTTCTTTATTTTGGTTCCATAGTCGGACCTTGATTGTATCCTGGATGATGTATGATATATTTATGTATTGTGTGAAGTGGCGATTGTAAGCCAACTCTTTATCCCTTTTCTTATTCAGTACATGGGATGTGTAAAGATTACCCCTCTTGCGACATGCCTACCATGCGGTTATGCCTCTAAGTCGTGCTCAGACACGTGGGAGATATAGCCGCATCGTGGGTGTTACAGAGTGCCCCTCGGGCTACATCATTCCAAGGCCGCGTGGGTCCGTCCCTGTGGCATGTATCCCTTTTTATGTCTTTAGCTTACCTTGTTGGGAGCGCCCCTCGGGCTGCATCATCCCCAAGCCGCTCGGGCCTGACCCAGTGGCACGTATCTCCCATGCATTTACTTAAGCCTGCTGCTTTCATGATTAATCTACCTACGATTACTACTTGCTCGATCACCACCCATCATGCGAACCGCGCATCGGCCGTCTTTCTTCAGGACCCTTCGCGTGAGTAAGTTGAGCACGGCGTCTGTGCTCGGGTCCGTCCCTACAGCGTCGATAAATCCAATGGCTGAGCTCTGTCCAGTGGGCCGGCCCCGTTTACGTCACCTCCTGGGGCCGTTGGTGCTTGGCTTTCTCACGCGATAACCTCAGGAGATTCGTTCGACGCAGGTTGTTTGACCACCTCACATGACGAACACAGCGAACAAGAACCAAGACCAGGCGCAACCCGACTAGAGGTAGGGCCTCATGAGTCCCGCGCTGGCTCACGAGTGCCCAGATACACCTCGTCTAGCCCTGTCGTGCAATCCACGTGTCAGGGCGGGGCTATACACGCCCGGGGGCTCTCCGCAGAGGAAGCCCCCCTCCCACACACAAGTGGAAGCACCATGCTCCGTGTTGGCCGTCGACACTGCCGAGGAGCAGCTATGCCCGTGCACAAGCGTAAGGACTATGCTCTGCGCTTGTGATAAACAACTGAGGGCGGCTTCATGGTCGTATCAACCTCAGGGAGCCCCAGAGCTCAACGTCCGGCCTCACCGCAATGCCTCCCCTCGGGAGAGCCACGCGAGGGGGCTGGGCACGGGGGCTGCGCTCGGGTCACGCCCAAGTGTACGCCACCCAACCAAGTCTCCTGGACCTGGTTGTCGCACGCCCCTCCCGAGCCGGGCCTCGGTGAGGGCAAATGTATAGAGATTATTTGCACGTCAACGGGGACTCCTGAGCATCGCGACTCAGGAGCCTAACTGGTCATGTATCCCCTCACTCCTTGGTCCGTCCCGGTCTCTGGTCGGCCCAACGGCGGTTGAGGTATGCGCGGGGCCAGGCTCTGCAGACGTAGAACATCAACCTATTCTCGCGTACTCTCCCTGTAAGCTGTTTGCGCATCAAGGGGGACTCCTGAGCATCGCGACTCAGGAGCCTAACTGGTCATGTAGCCCCTCACTCCTTAGTCCGTCCTAGTCTCCGGTCGGCCCAACGCCGGTTGAGGTATGCGCGGGGCCGGGCTCTGCCGACGCAGATCACAAAGCAAATAGGAAGAAAATCGCAAAATCTCAAAGCAAATATTACAAGACATATTGTTCTCATAATATCAAATGAAAGTTTAACGCCTCCATGAGGCCTGATGCATATTGCAGGAATGAAACAGGAAAGCAGCCACAGGTCACCCCTAGACAACGACATCGCCTGCAGAAGGTGCTCCTCCCTTGGTAGCATCGCCTTCACCCACACCACCAGCCGCAGGATCGGCGGCATCGCCGGTCAAGGGCGCGAGGACGAAGTCATGAAACTTCTTCAGCAGGGCCTCCACCTGACCTTTCACGGCTGCAGTGGCGGCCGCACAATGTTCATCAGCTACAGGCTCCAGCAGCTCGTCGAGACGAGCATTGGGGTCGTGAAGGTACAGATGGCTGAAGACACGCTCCAAGACTGTGGAGGAGGCAGAAGAACTTGGGGCCGGAGGCATAGGAGGAGGAGGCGACGTCGTTACCAGATCCTGGAAGATCGAGGGCTTCGGAGGCCTTGGGACCTCATCAGCAGAGCCAAGCGCCAGCACTTCCGGAGCCAGCGGGGCCACGAGGGCTGGTTCATCCTGCCGATGCTCCTCTTGGCCTCGCAAGGGCGACCGGGCTGGGGAGGTGCGGGTGCTGTCGCCTCTCTTCTCCGCAGAGGGGGGCACGTCCACGGCACCCTCCTTTCTCTTCTTCGCTGAAGACACTGACCTGATCAACCAAGGGCGAATGTCAGAAAATGGCAAGTACAAGCAGGAACAAGACAAAGCTCGAAGCACTTACTGATCCACTGCGACATAGTCCACCTTTCGCTTGGTGAGCCTGAAACCCGAAAGCGTAGGGGCTTGAGGAGTGGGTACATGGGCTCCGGGAGCAGAAGACGACGCAGCAGAAAGGCCGGAGCCAGCCCCAGGCGGTGCCAAGTCGGAGGCAGCATCTCGAGAGACCAGCGACGATCTACCCCTTGTTAGGATGAGGGGCAGCTCCCTCTGGTGGGTGTCGGCCTCGGCATTGTCTGGCAGAGCGTAGAGGACGTCAGCCTTGCTCAAGGGGGAGTTCTCCCCCATCTCCTCGGGGGTCTCCTCCGAGTCCTCCTCCCCTCTTCCTCCCCGTGGGACTCGTCAGAAGACACCTCCACCGGCTTCGGCATTGCGGAGGCCCCAGCAAGCGCCGGCGACACCAGCCCGCGCGCGTCAAAGGTCGGCTTGGAGGCAACGAATTGCTCCCAGACCTTGCGATGGAACAAAGGAACAACGGTGCTCAGCGGGTACTCTTGGTTATCCCCAACCAAGAGGCGCAAAACTGCAGTCAACTCATCATCAGGCAGGGCCACCTGGCTTAGACGAACATTGTCTTCTTCATCTCCAAGCTTCCACAAAGGGCGCATGCGCGCCTGGAGTGGAGCAACGTGCAGCATCAAGAATTCCCTCAGGAGCATGACCCCCGTCACCTTGGCCGCCTTCGCATTGCCCGGCTTCAAATCAATCTTCATATGCTCCAACACCGGCAACGCCCGCTCGTCGGTGAGCTCTACACGAGACCACCCCTTGTCTGACTGGGGCGCCTCCGCTGGCAGTTCCAAGCATGGATGAGCGCACTTGGCACTCATCATGACCCATTTGGCCCTGATGTTGTCAACCCTCTTCCCAGTGTTCGAGATCGAGTTGGCCTGGCCGACCACGATGAAGTTGGCGCACCCGGAGATATGGCCACCGGTGACGTGGAGGAGGAAGAAGTGGCGCAACAGTGCCACGGACGGCATCACGCCCAGGTACGCCTCGCAATAGTAGGTGAAGATAGACAAGAGAAGAACGGAGTTGGGATGGAGATGCAGCGCCTGCAGCTCGAAGTGGTCGAGGACCTCAAAAAAGAAATCAGAAAAGGGGGGAAGCAACCCGATAGCGATGCTGCTCGTGAAGAAAGGGAATAAGGTGCTTCCCTCAGGCTCCGGCTCGTCGGAGGCAAGCCGGAGCTCCGTCTTCCCCCTCCCGTTGCTCGCCCCCGCCGTCAGCAAGCGCGTGGCGGCTAGGTTCTTCTTTGTAACATTGGGCGCATCACGGGCTGGCTCGAACCAAGCCGGCGCCGAGGAGGACTTGACCTTGCGCGGCGCCATTGGTCACTGATGTGGAGCGAGGTAGAAGCGGATCTGGAGGTTTCAGCAGCAAGGAGCGAGAAAGGGGATCTGGAGCAAGGCGAGGAAGAAGCAATGAAGGCAAGCATTGTCCGCGACAGCCTTTTTGTCAAGTCAGACAGTCGCCGAGGCAGCGTGGGGAAGTGGAGACGCCCACGTGCAATCAACCGCCACGCGTCAACCGATGTCGCAGGCTTTTGGGGACCGCGGCGCTCCGCGCTTGACCTTTGGCTTCGCCCCGAAGCCAAGCCCGAGCGCACCTTGGGCCCGGGGGCTACTGTCGGCGTTCTGGGAACGGGGGTCCCCAGACTTGCCTGCCTGCGGCCCATGGCGTGGCTGAGCTAGTAGGCCCGTATGGCCCATCTTTATCGACAAGGCATTCAAGACTCTCGCGAGGTTCCAAGCCTCGCGAGGCGGACGACGCAAGACCTCCTCAGGAGCGGCCTCGCCAGGCAGGCTCACGACGGGCGGAGAGATCAAGGCAAGGCAAACCTCGCGAGGTCCTCGTGACATGAGCCATGACGATCGAGACCAGGCGGGCGCCAGCGCGCAGTGTCCTTGCTTCCTCTTTGGTGCCAAGGGGGCAAGCGCAGGAGCGGAGTACCGAGGCATCAAACAAAGGTTTCCATATTGGTGCTACGAGACCAAGACCAGAAGGACGGCAAGACGGAGGTCACCATGGAGCCCAAGACGGCGTCACCACCAGATCCTTTGGCAGGCAAAGACTACTTTTATCAGGATAAGCTGTACTAGTTGTCCCCTTTCGAATTGCCCGTTGTGGCATCCCTTCCCGCTCAATATTTGGGGAGCAGACCAGGGCCTCTATAAATAGGACTAGCCACTACCATAGAAGGGGACCAACTCATCTTAGATCGGGGCCATTCCATCCTTAGCTTCACACCAACCAAGCATAAGAACACCTCACCTCAGGAGGCAGTTCTTCCCCTTGTACTGTTCATCATCAGCCCAAGAGGCAATCCACCACCACCACACTGGAGTAGGGAATTACACCACAACGGTGGCCCAAACCAGTATAAATCTTGTGTCTTTGTGTTGCAAGTTAGTCGAGTTCGTCCGCGAGATCTTAGAGAGCTAGGGCATGGATCGATAGGGAGAAAACCTTCACGGCACCCCAGTGTTCGAACCTTGAGGGTTTGCTGGAACCCGTGTGTTGGAGTTCTGGGAACGGGGGTCCCCAGAATTGCCTGCCTGCGGCCTGCGGCGTGGCTCGAGTGGGGGCCCAGTGCGGCCCAGCTTCATCAGCTCAAGCTCAAGACCCTCGCAAGGGGCCAAGCCTTGCGGGGCGGATGCCAGGAGGCTTCCTTAGGAGCAGCCTCATCAGGCAGGCTCGCAAGGAGGCGGAGAGATCAAGGCAGGGGTGCCTCGCGAGGAGCCCGTGACGCAAGCCGTGACGATCGAGATTAGGCGGGCGCCAGCCTGCGCAGTGTCCTTGTTTCCCCTTCGGTGCAAAGGGAGCAAGCACAGGCCAATGCATCGGGCAAAGGTTACCATTCCGGTGCAACGAGACCATGACCAGCAGAGCGGCAGGAGGGAGGTCACCATGGAGCCCAAGACGGCGTCATCACCAGTGCTTTTGGCAGCCGAAGACCACCTTTGGTCACGATAACTTGTACTAGATGTTCCCCTTCAAAATGGCCAATTGTTGGCGCCCTTGCCGCTCATTTTTTGGGAAGAGGACCAGGGCCTCTATAAATAGGACTAGCCCCCGAAAGAAGAGGGGAGAGGTCGAAGCAGGGAAAAGAAGAAGAGAGAGGTCCAGAGAGAAAGAAAAAGAGAAGAGAAAGAAAGAGAGAAAGATCCGGACCAAGTAGAACATACCACACCAGCTCAAGAACACCTCTCGCGAGGCCGTTCTTCCCTTGTATTGTTCATCATCAGCCCCTGAGGAAATCCACTACACCACACACTGGAGTAGGGTATTACACCACATCGGTGGCCCGAACCAGTATAAACCTCGTGTCCCTTGTGTGTTCTTCTTTCTAGCCTAGATTTCTTGCGAGCCATAGAAGCGCGAGTCGGTAGGGGAAAGATCTCCATGTGCACCCCAGAGTTCGAACCTTAAGGGTCTGCCGGAACCCGAAATCTGACATTTGGCGCGCTAGGTAGGGGTGCGCCGGAATCCTTCTTCCTCCGTGTTGCATTCCGTCGCCTCGCCGTTCAGATGTCGAGCGACCCGGCTGCCAACGCCAACCACTGGGTGGCATGGCCCGCCCACGCCGTGTCACCGGCTCAGGACGACCTCAACCTTGCGCCTCAGGCAGCCCGTGCTCCGCAGGGCGCTGTAGGGCGCGGGCAACGCGGCCAGACGCCGCCTGCCCTCACACCACGGCAGGTGCGGGCCGCAGCAAGGGCCTCAAACCATGCCGCGGCTACAGCACCGCACACCCGACGGGAACATGCAAACTCCAGGGCCACGCTCATGGTGGCCCAAGAGCTGCTATGGTGCCGGCTGCTGGAGGGCGGCCGAGACGTGTTGTTGGAGCGAGTGGCCGAGCTCCTGGACGCCGCCGCCTCAGGAGCACCTCCCTTCTGCGTCCAGCTTCCGCCCCAGGTCCAGGGCGGGCCGTATGGCGGCATTATACGTGCTCACGCAACTTCAAGCAGACTCCAGGGCCTGTTCACCGCCAATGCCTCCGTCGGCACCGGGCGACAAGTCGCGCCGGCCCCACCTCTGGCCAGCGAAGGGATGCACGCCGTGGCCTCTGGCTTCGGCAGACTGCCGCGCCATCACCCCCAAGACGACACTCCAAGCTGGACTGTGTGGCATGCGGGGCGCTACGGCGAGGCCCACGAGACGGTGGACCCAGAAGCTTATGTGCCCCGCATGGTGGATCAGGGGTGCGCACTAGAAGAAGATCATGGCTCATTCCTCAGGCCAGGCTGGGGCGAGGAGGCGCCAGAAGCTAAGCTCTTTCAGGAACCCCAAGAGAGCCTCGACAACCGCACTGGCGGTAGCAACTATCGGGTACCAGTCATTCCTCAGGAGCAAGCTTATGCTAACCATGGGTCGCAGGAGATATAGGTCACCGCAGCAGATGGCTGCCCCAATGCTGCAGCCTCCTATCCCTCAGGAGGAGGGCGCAGGGGGCTGCAGGAGAGGGCCCGAGATCCGGGTTCGCCCCCGCGGCGGTCGGAGCAAGGCACTCTCAGGAGGTAGGCCCTCTGTCGGGGAGGTGCCCTAGGGCCTGCCCCCGGCAGAGGACCCATGGTCGTCGGGGGAACCGCTGGCGACCGCTCTACCCCATTGGCGTCGTCCTTGGTCTCCGGCCGCCGTCAATGGTGGTAGATTGTGGCGCAAGGCGGGCCCCTCGTCAGGCGATATGAAGCAAGGCTGGTACCTGTGAAGAAGGCCCAGTGCCTGTGAAGCTCGCCGCCCATGACACTCTCACGTAATAATGAGTGGGGTTGTACACACCCCGGAGTCTCCGGAGAGCCGCCCTCGGGCCTAGGGGGCTCCCGCCCACGCCCAATGGCAGCACTTAGCTCCGCACTGGTGAGAAGACGTCGAATACTAGACTAGGTGCCGGACGCGGCCTTTTTGCTTTTCCCTTCTTCCTTGTTGACAAGTTTCTTCGGTTTGGATTTAAGTTGGATTTGAGCTCGAGACTTGCATGTGTTTGGGGAAGGGGTGTTTAGTCTTGTTCGAGCAATCTCTCGTGTTCTGATTACGGCTTTGCGTCCAAAGTTAGTGTCGGCTGCCCCCCCTCACGAGCCACTCGCAAGCCGGGTTGGGCCAGGCACGACTACAGACAGGACCGCTGTCACCGCACCCTCTCCGGAGGTTCTCATCGCAGGATCAACAGGATAATCAGAAGACACCCGAGGCGCGGCGGCCCCCACAGGCCCGCTCGGAAGTCGTCGGAGTCGAAAGGAAAAGAAGTCGGCTGACCCATCACTGGGCTAGCAGCTAAGCTCACGCGCAACGTTATGTTTACCAGGATACTGATCACAAATCTTTACATGAGGGGCCTCCCCTCCCAAAATGCTCTTAAATTCTTCAGGGCCGAGCCCGAACCTTCTTCGTGCAGGGTAAACAGCAGCGACATATGGTCAGTCGGACATATCACTCACCGCGTCTTCTGGGGCACCCCCGAAGGCATCACTGGCATCGCTGACATCGTCGCCGCCACCGCCAACACCTCCGACAGCACCAGGCTCGTCCACAACGCCGCCTTCATTGGCGGCCACGATCACGCCGTCATCATCAGATGCAAAGGCCTTGACGAGGGCGTCCACGTTGTCCTCCACCCATTGCGCCAGGTCGCCCTGGACGGCTCTGGGCACGGGTGCAATGGCAGCGTCAAAGTCGAAGTGGGGGTCCCTGTCCTGTAGATAGCTGAAGACATGGGAGAAGGCACGCCCGAGCAAGGCTCGGCTCCTCTCTTCGACAAGCCAATGGGACCTCTCGGAGCGGTTTTCCAGAAGCGTCACCACGTTGGTGAAAAACTGGAGGTTGCCGACGTAGCTGGCCTCATGCGGCTCCTTAGCGGCAGCCTCGCAAATGTTGCCCAAAGCTGTGTTGGCCCTCTCCCTGAGCGTTCGAAGCATGGGGGCATGCACGTGTTCCAGAACCCGCCGCCGACGGATCTCATCCTCATTCCGCTACGCGATGGCCTCGGCGTCATCAAACCTCTATTGGAGAAGAAGCAGCTTAGCCCGGGAAGAGGCCAGCTCCGCCTGCACTGTGCCAAGGGCGGCTGCGGATGAGTCCGCACGCTGCGTCACTTCAGCCAGTTTGGCCCTGAGGGCCACAGTCCTACCCTCAGCCTTGGCCTTGATCAGCCCCAACTTCGCTTCGTATTCGCGCTCGAAGGCCGAGCGAGCTTCCGCCACGCGGCGGCCGACCTCTTCCAGGGCCCGGACTTCATGCGCAGCAACGTCATCCTCCGCCTGGGCCACCAGGTGCTCCCTCGTCTCCAACCGCTCAAGGTCAAGGTTGCGCTTCGCGACCTCCAGCGTCAGCGCCTCCTCGCGCTTTAGCAGCTCCGCCTGGTCGACGGAGGCCCCCTTTAGCGACTCAAGGGCCGCCTGGCGCAGTTCCACTTGCTGCTCCAGGGAGTTGCTCCAGGCTTGGAGCTCCCATGCGCGCTCCTCTGCATCTCTGCACCGACGGTCTGCTTCCCGAGCCTCCTTGATGGCCTGGGAGCAGGCGTCCCGCGAAGCCACCAACGACGCTTCAGCCTTCGCGTTGTCAAGATCACGTTGGTGACGCGCGAGGGCGACGGCTACCTTCAATTTGCACCTCTCCCCAGCAAGGCACAAACCTTCGGCCTCGAGGCGCGCATCCTCGCCAGCAAGCTCTGCCACGATCCGGCTCTCCGCATCCGCCGCCCCCTGGAGGAACTCTTGGCGAAGGGCGCGACGCTCCCGAGCGCGCCTGAGCACGTCTTCCGCATCACCCTCTTCCACCGGAGTATGCGGAGGGCCCTGAGGCGGCATACCCCCTCCCGGCGCGGGGCTGGGGGCTGGCGCCCTAGCCATCGCCGAATGGACCCCTCTAGGAATCCAGCCGAGCGACGGTCCACCCACGGAGGAGGAGGTGAAGGAGGACTTCAACCATTCACCCTCTATGATTAGAGGAGGAACGCGGAGCAAGCTGGATGTGCCCCAGGGGGACTCATGAAGAAAGGACAGCGGGCGCGTAGGCTCAAGGTGCCCGGTGGAACAGACCACTCCACCGACCGGTCCAACAGCGGGGGTGCCGCTGGAGCTCGGCGCGCCTAGAGCCAGCGGAGAAGGCGAAGCTTTGGGGGCTGGCTCTTGGGCCGACTCGGTGAATTTGGCAGGACGGGGCCTAAAAGGCCACAATCAGCCGCAGGGATAGTCAATTAAATCAGCAAAGAAAGAAGAGGACTTACTCATCCATGGCGAAGTACTTTCTGCGCTTCAACAAGCGGCAAGGGTGGTCGTCGTCACCCAAGGCCTCCTTCCTCTTGCGGAGGGCCTCGAAATCTACACGGAACCGGCCTAAGCGCCCGACGCAGGGGTCGGCCTAGGGCGCGGAAGAAGCATCAAGAAGATCAGCGCCGAAGGAGCCGGCCTGGGGGACGCCATCAGGCAACGCCTCGCGAGGAACGGTCGGGGCCTCGGGAGCCCCGGCCTCAAGAGCCAAGGGCCGCAACTCCACGCCAGCCGCCGCTCTAGGGCGGGCCTCGGGAGGCGCCGCTTTCAGGGCTTCTCGCGGCATCGGCACCTTGACATCAGTCGCCTCAGCTCTCGCCGATTCTCGTCTCCCCGCTCTATCGCCTGAGGAAGGACCACTGTGGATGACAGGGGGAGCAACCACGGCGGCTGGGTTCTCGCGGGGCCCCGTGAAGCCAGCCGAGCGCAGCCCCCACTCATCTAAGCTGGGCATCTGCCTCAAAAAATTGGCCCTGCCAGAGCAAAGATACAAAAGGGCACCATCACGTCGAAGGCTGCTTGGGGAAGGATCGCCAGTCAAGACCCTGAGCACCATCCGCAGCACTTCAGGCGCCAAATCCTCCTCCTGAAGTCCTATGCGGTCTCTGTGCCCCGCAAAGTCCCACATCCGGCGAGAGTGGCGCTGGAGAGGAGCAATGCGGCATTGGAGGAACTCCTTCACCACCTTGTACGCAGTCACATTGAGCGCCCTCAAACTCTAGAAGCGGCGCTAGATGAAGGCGAGCCGGGGGCTCACGAGCATCTCATGGTCCCAGCCCGAGTGGGGAACAACAGGCGAGGTCGGATGCGAGAGCAGAGGGTTGGGCACTCCAACATCCACATACAGCCACCACTCTCTGAACCTAGCCACAGAAGGAGGAAGGCCGAAGTCGATCCCTGAAGCGGCCGTCTCTGGCACGGCGAAGAAGCCCACGTACCCTGAGCACTGAGTGGGGTCGCTCAAGCGCAAGGAAAAGAAGTGGCGCAACAAGGCAACGGAAGGAGGAATGCCTACCATTGCCTCGCAAACAAAAGCAAAGACAGCCAGGAGGGTGATGGACTCAGGCCCAAGGTTCATCATGCGGATCTGATAATGGGAGAGCACCGCATTGAAGAAAGCGAAAAAGGGGGGAACCAGACCCGCCCACAGGGCATCGGCGAAGAATTGGACCTCCGTGACGATCCTATCAAGGGAGGCATGGGACACAGGCCAGACTGTGGTCCTGCCGCACTCATTGAAGATAGTGGCAAGGGCAGAGCGGACCTTGTTCAGGGCTTCTGGATTGAGTATGATCGACCGATCAACGGCGGGGGCCGCCACCGGAGATGAGCGGGGCGAAGGCGCGGGATTCTTCCCCTTTCCTTTCTTTGTTGGCGCCATGGCGATGGAAAGAGGGAAGAGCTCGAGCCGGATTGGCGGCGGAGGTTGGAGCTCGAAGAAGAAGGAAAGGTAGGAGGCGAGCGAGCAGCGGAAAAGGGAACAACTGTGTGCAACTACGGGTCCGCTTAGCCGGGCGCGTAACAAGGCATCGTGGGGAAGCGCAGACGTCCACGTCCAATTAATCGCCACGCGGCGCCCAAGGCCGCAGGCTATTGGGGCCCGTGGCGCTTCGCGCTTGCCCCTTAGCTTCTCTGCTAAACCAAGCTTGGGCGCACCTTGGGCCGGGGGGCTACTGTCGGCGTTCTGGGAACGGGGGTCCCCAGACTTGCCTGCCTACGGTCTACGGCGTGGCTCGAGTGGGGGCCCAGTGCGGCCCAGCTTCATCAGCTCAAGCTCAAGACCCTCGCAAGGGGCCAAGCCTTGCGGGGCGGACGACAGGAGGCTTCCTCAGGAGCAGCCTCATCAGGCAGGCTCGCGAGGAGGCGGAGAGATCAAGGCAGGGGTGCCTCGCGAGGAGCCCGTGATGCAAGCCGTGACGATCGAGATTAGGCGGGCGCCAGGCGGGCGCCGGCCTGCGCAGTGTCCTTGTTTCCCCTTCGGTGCAAAGGGAGCAAGCACAGGCCAATGCATCGGGCAAAGGTTACCATTCCGGTGCAACGAGACCATGACCAGCAGAGCGGCAGGACGGAGGTCACCGTGGAGCCCGAGACGGCGTCATCACCAGTGCTTTTGGCAGCCGAAGACCACCTTTGGTCAGGATAACTTGTACTAGATGTTCCCCTTCAAAATGGCCAATTGTTAGCGCCCTTGCCGCTCATTTTTTGGGAAGAGGACCAGGGCCTCTATAAATAGGACTAGCCCCCGAAAGAAGAGGGGAGAGGTCCAAGGAGGGAAAAGAAGAAGAGAAAGGTCCAGAGAGAAAGAAAGAGAGTAAGATCTGGACCAAGTAGAACATACCACACCAGCTCAAGAACAACTCTCGCGAGGCCGTTCTTCCCCTGTATTGTTCATCATCAGCCCCTGAGGCAATCCACTACACCACACACTGGAGTAGGGTATTACACCACATCGGTGGCCCGAACCAGTATAAACCTCGTGTCCCTTGTGTGTTCTTCTTTCTAGCCTAGATTTCTTGCGAGCCATAGAAGCGCGATTCGGTAGGGGAAAGATCTTTGTGCGCACCCCAGAGTTCGAACCTTAAGTGTCTGCCGGAACCCGAAATCCGACACCATGATCGGACATTTGGCGCGCCAGGTAGGGGTGCGCCGAAGCTTCCTTCTGTCGCTCCACGCTCCGTTGCTTCGTCATCTCCATGGCAGACGCACGCCGCGCTCGTGCTGAGCGCCAGGCTGCCCTCGCCGCCCACGTCGCTCAAACGGCTCCCGTGAGCTATGTCTGAGCGACGTGGATCGATAGGGAGAAAACATTCATGTGCACCCCAGTGTTCGAGCCTTGAGGGTTTGCCGGAACCCGTGATCCGACAGAAGATCTTAGGCGTCTAGAGATGGAGCCCGGGGTACTGCTCCACTGTGATGGAGGGTTTCGTTGTTGGAGCAGCTCCGGTGAGTTGTACAACGCCGAGGCTGAAGCAAGACAAGAGAGACAACGTTAACCTGAGTGGAATTCTAATAGCATCTCCAATATATGAGGTAAAATATATAACCACAAAGTGCTAGATGTAAAATACATCAACCACTCATCTCTGAACTTAACTATCGAAACCAAATTTAACTGTCGAAACTGAACTTAACTGTCAAAACTGAATTTTTCTGTCGAAACTAAATTTTACTATCAAAACTGAACGCACTAGTAGCATTAGCAGCAGTGCGTGCGAGAGCCGGGGTATTTGGTCGTGTAGCAGCATCAGGTGAGGTTACCCTGAGCAGCCAGCCACCATCGGCCAAACAGCCGCCCCCCGCCGCCCGCGACCGGCGGTGCGCCGCCCCGAAACCACTCCCCATCGCCGGTCCGCCGCCACCCCGGCCATCCCTCTAGGCCCCCCGTGCCGAGATTTTTCTCTGGCGATCCGCACGCCACCGCCCCACTGAGGGAGTCCTTGATTAAGGGGTCCTCGGGCGTACGGGCTATGTGATGTGGGCCGGACTAATGGGCCATGAAGATACAAGAGAGAAGACTTCCTCCCGTGTCCAGATGGGACTCTCCTTTACGTGGAAGGCAAGCTTGGCATTCGGATATGCAGATTCCTTCCTCTGTAAACTGACTCTGTATAACCCTAGGTCCCTCCGGTGTCTATATAAACCGGAGAGTTTAGTCCGTAGGGGCAATCATAATCATACAGGCTAGACGTCTAGGGTTTATCCATTACGATCTCGAGGTAGATCAACTCTTGTAAACCCCATATTCATCCAATATAATCAAGCAGGAAGTAGGGTATTACCTCCATCAAGAGGGCCCGAACCTGGGTAAAACACCGTGTCCCTATCTCCTGTTACCTTTGATCCTCAGACGCACAGTTCGGGACCCCCTACCCGAGATCTGCCGGTTTTGACACCGACATTGCCACTTTCATTGAGAGTTTCACTCTGTCATCGTCGGAAGGATCGCTGGCTCTATCAGTCATCTACAACAATGCAACCCTGAGGGAGGTCTTTCTCCCCGGCCAGATCTTTGTGTTCAGTGGCTTTGCACTACGGGCCAACTCACTTGGCCATCTAGAGCAGATCGACAGCTACGCCCCAGGTCACCAGATTAGTTTTGGAAATCTGGATTATGTCGCTGATATCCAAGGAGACTTGATCTTCCAAGGGTTCGTGACCCCAACCTCCGCTCTGGCCTTAAATCCAGAGCGCGTCACTAGGTCCGAAGACGGGATTCCCAAGTCCTCCAAACTCTCTTCAGCTATTAAGGCTAGTATGGGAGAGCCGGAGGAAACAACGTCACCAACAATCATCATGAAGCCGGACTCTTCTCCGAACATTGGCTTCAAACCCTCGGAGTCAGCATCGTGGGAGCTCGATCAAGGAGTTTCCTTCCTGCCATAGTCCACGGACTCTCTTCTCCCCGGCCAAACCTCGCCTTTAAGTGAGGCTTTGGACTTAATGCAATCCCTCGTCATTACAGAGGGGCAACGTCTGAACTACGCCCAACCTGGACTAGGGGCTGAGAGCGGGGAATTTTACGTCCCACCCACCACCCACTTCATAGCCACTGTCGAGGATCTAACCGACATGCTTGACCGTACCTCTGAAGACATCTATGGTATGGACGTCGATGCCACAGACGAACAAAGCCAAAACCCACCGCATACCCGATGCTGGGCGGCCACCTCCACATGCGACGTATACATGGTGGATACGCCAAAAGAGGATGGTGATGAAGGCAGTAAGGATCCAATCAAGGACAATAACACTGATAAACCACCAAAGCAGTGGCACTAGAGGCGCTGTTCAAAATCACGCTGCGACAAAGAAAGTAATACCGGCAACAGAAACGATAACACTCCGGAGAATGCCGAAGACCTAGATGCCCCCGCCGAACCAACATCTGAATAGGATGATAGGGAGGAGGGGCAGGGTAACCCTGACGAGCCAGTCGGAAACGAGGACCCGGAGGACAACAATTATATGACACCCTCCGAAGATGAAATAAGTCTCGACGATGAAGACTTCATCATGCCAGAGGAACCCCTCGAGCAAGAACGCTTTAAGCAACAGCTCATCGCAACTGCGAGGAGCCTAAAAAGGAAACAACAACGGCTTCAAGGCGAACAGGATATGCTCAACGACTGATGGACTAATGTCCTGGCAGCCGAGGAATATGGCCTCACACGACCAACCAAAAGCTACCCGAAGCGCAAGTTGTTACCCCAATTCGACGTTGAGGCACGGGAGCCCCTAACATCAGCGTGTAGCGCATTCGTTAAACCAGACCAGCGACCGCGTAGCCGAGACAGAATGGCTACCCAAGCCGAACACCAGCCCACATTACCCCGTCGTAAAGGCAGGGAGACAGTGGCCCAGGATTACACCTACGACCTATGGCAGAACCTGGACACTAGGGCAGGCCTAGCCAGATCAATCTACGGGTCAAGGGGACGTTCCCCAACACGAGAGGACGACTATCAGCCCCGGCGTGATCAACACAACCTCACTCAGGGTGAAACCCGCATAGGGACGTCCGCTGAACTCCATCGTGACGTCGCCCGTTATAGAGGCGCCACACACCCCCTGTGCTTCACCGAGGAAGTAATGGAGCATGAATTCCCAGAAGGGTTTAAACCTATGAATATCAAATCATATGATGGAACAACCGACCCCGCAGTATGGATTGAGCATTTTCTTCTCCATATCCACATGGCCCGCGGTGATGATCTCCATGCCATCAAATACCTCCCACTAAAATTAAAGGGACCAGCTCGACACTGGCCAAACAGCCTCCTAGAGAACTCCATTGGCAACTGGGAAGACTTGGAAGATGCCTTTCGCGACAACTTCCAAGGTACATATGTCCGGCCTCCGGACGCCGATGACCTCAGTCACATCATCCAACAGCCCGGAGAGTCAGCCAGGAAACTCTGGACTAGGTTCCTAATTAAAAAGAACCAATTTGTTTACTATCCGGATGCCGAAGCCCTTGCGGCCTTTAAACATAGCGTCCGAGATGAGTGTCTCGCCCGCCACCTCGGCCAAGAAAAACCTAAATCCATGGCAGCTCTTACCTCACTAATGACCCACTTTTGCGCGGGAGAAGATAGCTGGCTTGCTCGTAGAAGCAATAGCACCAGCGATCCTGGCACCTCCGAAGCCAGGGACGGCAATGGCAAGCCACGACGCAATAAAAACAAGCATCGAAACAATAATGCAGGAACCCAAGACACGACGGTCAACGCCGGATTCAGTGGCCCCAAATACGGTCAACGGAAGAAGCCATTCAAGGCAAACAGAGATGGTCCATCCAGTTTAGACAGGATACTGGATTGGCCCTGCCAGATTCATGGCAGCCCTGACAAACCCGCTAACCATACCAACAGAAATTACTGGGTTTTCAAACAAGCCGACAAGCTCAATGCCGAACACAAAGGGAAGGGGCCGCCCAGTGATAGCGAAGACGAAGAGACTCGCCAACCAAACAACGGGGGGCAGAAGCAATTCCCCCCGAAGTCAAAACGATAAACATGCTATATGTGACGCATATCCCTACAAGGGAGCGCAAGCGCGCACCACGAGACGTTTATGCCATAAAACCGGTCACCCCAAAATTTAACCCATGGGCGACCTGCTCGATTACTTTTGATCGCAAGGACCACCCAACCAATATCCATCATGGAGGTTCGACAGCTCTGGTCCTCGATCCAATTATTGATAGATTCCATCTCATACAGGTCCTTATGGATGGCGGTAGTAGCCTTAATTTACTTTATCAAGAAACTGTCTGCAAGATGGGCATTGGCCCCTCAAGGATCAAGTCCACCACAACTACCTTCAAGGGAGTAATACCTGGAGTCGAAGCTCACTGCACAGGTTCAATCACATTGGAAGTCGTCTTTGGTTCGCCGGACAACTTTCGCAGCGAAGACTTGATCTTCAATATTGCCCCGTTCCGCAGCGGCTACCATGCACTGCTCGGGCGAACCGCTTTTGCTCGTTTCAATGCGGCCCCACACTACGCCTATCTAAAACTTAAGATGCCCGGTCCACGCGGCATCATCACGATCAACGGAAACACGAAACGCTCCCTCCATAGCGAGGAGCATACCGCAGCCATCACAGCCGAAATACAAAGCGGCCCTGTCAAGCCGCATATCTCATCGGCCATTAAGCTGCTGGCCTCTATTACACAGGACCAGCCAATTTTAAAGCTGGATTAGTAGTTCCGCGTCTGTCATTCGCCACATATACCCGCGAAGTTCGTATTGCGCATGCATAATTATGCACTTAAAATACCTTGGTGATCGGTGGAGGCATAATACGAGTAGGCCCTACAACACGGTTCGCCCTCCTACAACCTTTTTTCTCTTTTCTAACTATATCTTATCTTTTGCCATAGGTGAATAAAAATGGTTCATACTATGGACCTACAAGGACTCTTTCTGAGCCCGGTTTAATACAAATAACCAAAGATTACTCCTTTTAAGGAATACTTTTCGCTGAGGCAACGACGGCGCAGACGTGAGACAGGAGGTCCAAAAGATTTTCTATAGACCAAACACTCTATTTAAAACCTGTATAGAATCTTTTTTTCTTAGCCTTCGACCCCTGGCATGTAAAATGGCCTGGGTAGTGGTGTTATAATCTGTAAGATTGCGTTCGATGTATCAATCAGATTCAAGTGAACATAATCCATCTTCAGTATTTGCTTTTCCTCATAGAACTGCATTTTTTGGTTGTTTCATGCACACACCTCAACACAAATCACCAGGGGCTCGATACGGCAACATATGGGTTGCCGAAAAGTCCGAACAACTCTACAACATACTTTGGCGTCACGAGTTTGGCATTATATGCATCAGCTCCGAATCATGTCTTTGGTCAATAGTTGGGTTGCCCGACTCCTGTGCTTACTACCTTACATTATGTCTTATCGGCTGGGGTAGTAAAGGGAGAACTACTATGATTGTGTTTTCGGTTCACCTGGTTAAACACCTCTTTAGAGAAAGCCGAAAACTAACTGTCATGATGCGGTGAGAGCTGGTCAACCACTCAGAGACTTATTGGAATCTTTTGCCATTTCTTTCGTACTACACGAAGGACCGTTCTTTATTTTTTTGGTCACCCATGTAACGCAACCGTATTCGGATAACCGCGTACATACCAGGGCTACATAGTAGACCCACCATAAAACTCCTATGGCTAAGTGAAAGTGTTAAAGCCCCATAGTCCGATTGCCTAGTTCTCCACACTGACACCTCCGTTATGGACCAAGACGTTGGGTCAAGAGTGATCATGTGCTATTCCGAACACCCCAGTATTATATGCGAGGGTGCCGAAGCCGGCGACGGGCAAACTTTCATATTACAAAAGACGGCCGCATAGGAGGAAATAACTTTCAGGCAAAGGCATGAATACAACACAACCTTAATGTATCATAATATTATTCTCACAATTCCGGTGCATTTATTCGAACATAATATCCTTCGAGCAGTGACCCTCTATCAAGTGGGTGCCCTCTAGGACGTCCACCAAATAATGCTCCGGCGTGTGATGGTCCCTGCCTTCGGGCGGGCCCTTAGCTGCAACATCGGTGGTCTTCATCTCTGCACAGTACATCTTGACACGGGCGAAGGCCATCCGGGCACCTTCTATGCACGCCGACCGCTTGACGGCATCGATACGTGACACTGCATCGACAAGTCGCCGCACCAAATCAAAATAGCTGTTTGGAATGGGTTCAGCAAGCCATACCCGGACCACGACGTCCTTCATGGCAGTTCCGGACATCTTGTGGAGCTCGGCCCACTGCGCCATCTGTTCGTTCAGTAACGCGGACGCCGTGACATGTTGAATTGTGACCAGAAAAGCTTCTCCGCAGCACGCCCTTCCTGCACTTGGAAGAACTGCGCCACGTCGGAGACACTCTTCGACAGGTCCAAGAACGTGTCAGGAGAACTCCACAATTGGTTAAGTAGAGCATACTTTGGGTCGTCAAACTTAGTCTATAAAAGAAAGGGCTTACCAGCCACTATCTCCCCAGCTTGCCGGATCTCCTCCCGAGCCGCTATAGACTCTGATCGTGCTTCTCTCACCTCTTGTAAGGCTTTGTCGAGTTCAACTGCCTTGGCTTTTTTTATCCTCCTCGAGTGCGTTGCATTTGCCAGTGGCATCCTTCAGCTCTCGCTCCATGGTAGATATTCTCTCGTTGCACTGGCGCCGAGTGGCCTGTTCGGCCTTTAAATCAGCAGTTGCCTTCTTGGCAGCCGCATTACTCACTCTGGCCTGCTCCTTGGCCTGGGCAAGCTCGGCCCGAAGGGTCTCAACCACGGTAGCACCATCTACAATTATGCATGTCACAATGTATAATTTTCAGCCTTGTGCTCATACTATTATACATGCGTAAGCGGGCTGTCCCAAAACATACCTTGTGCCTCGTCGAGCCACCTGTTAATGAGGGTAATGTCCTCATTGGCCAACTCAAGTTTATGCTTCAAATCTGCAACTTCCGCAGCTTGGGCAGTCACCTTTGACATAACAGCCTGTTTTCAAATTAATTATGTTACTTCCTGAGCATATTTTTTTGATCCTCTGACCGCCTCCCTGTGGAAACCGACCAGAGTCTCAGGGGCTAATATCTATATACAGGCGCATTTTTGCATGAAAACAGCGGTTGAAGGTATTACATTGCATACCTCAAAGCCTCTCAGCAGGCTCATGAAGGCTTCATTCAATCCGCTTCTCGTGGATAGAATCCTCTCAACTACCATACCCATTAAGGTACGATGTTCCTCCGAGATGGACGCACGTTGTAATGTGCCCATTAGTGTATCCGGCACCTCCGGATTCCCGGAGACTGCTACGGGAGTACATACTCCCTTCAAAAGGGTATGCTTACTCGACCCTAGAATCATCGTCGGCTATAAATCGGATAGTTTGGGGCCCTCATTGTTGGTCCCCGTGGGGGCTGCCTCCCCCGGACCCTTGACGGTCGAAGTATCAGCTTCGGGTGCTGTCTCCATTGTCCCTCGTGCTGCTGGATGGTTAAGGGATATCCTCCGGGATGACATCTCGAAGTCGTCCACCCTTAGGGGCGATGAAGCTTGTGGAGGCGTCTCACTTTCCATCATACCCGGAGGCAAGTCCCCTGATGAGGAGGTCTGTTGAGGTAGATAGCGGGCCGGACTACAAACATATGGTTTAAATGTTACCCTTGCAAACTTAAAAGAACGGGATATGTCTAGAGCATCCTTGTTCACTTACGATTCGGCAAAGGGCTTGTACCTAGAAAGGAGCTCTTAGTCAACATCGGCTTTCGAATCCGAACCATCTGGCAGGGATATCTTCCCTCTCTTGGGTGCCTCCACCTCCAACTCTTCAGAGGCAGTCCTTTTCTTCCCATGGGGGAAGGGATATCCCCTTCTTCTTCTTCCCCTTTGTCTTCATCTTGAGTAGAGGGAGCTTTAGTCTCCCCGGACGTAGCGTCCAGTATACCTTTAGTGCGGGGCCACCTTCAGCCCTCTTGGTCTTCTTCTTGTCCTCCCCCACCGACATTTGATACGGCGCCGGGGCCAACATCCTCATTAACACAGGATCAGCTGAATCTTCGGGAAGTGGAGCCGAACACCTAATTTGTTCTGCCTTCTTTATCCAGCCCTGATCGAAATTAGGTTTCTCAGCACATTGCTATGGGATAATCAACTAAGTTGTGTTCAGAAGTTGGGTGCTTACCGAGGTATCCGGATGGTTGCAGTCGAGGCCGATGTCCTCGGATGTGTCTGACCACTGCTTTCGGGTCTTGAAGAATAGTTTCCACATCGCTCTGTGCGTTGTGTCGAAGAATTGCTGAAGGGTCCACGAACCTTCCGGATTGAACTCCCACACGCAGAGAGGCTGTCGCTGACACGGGAGTATTCGACAGACTAGCATCACCTGGCCACGTTAATGAGGTTCGTGTCCTTTTCGAGGATGCTCTCGATACGACTTTGCAGGGTCTGCACTTCATCAGTTGATCCCCAGTCAAGCCCCTTATTAATCCACGATGCGAGTCGCAATGGAGGGCCAGATCGGAACGCAGGTGTGGCTGCCCATTTGGTACCCGGGGTTCGGTGATATAGAACCACTCCCGCTGCCATAAGTTGGAGGTTTCCGTGAAGGTGCCTTTTGGCCAGATAGTATTGGCGAGCTTGCTCACCATAGCACCACCGCACTCCGCCTGCTCTCCGTCGACTATTTTCGGCTTCACATTGAAGGTCTTGAGCCATAGGCCGAAGTGTGGGGGATGCGGAAAAAATCTTCACACATAACGATAAATGCCAAAATGTGGAGAAAGGAGTCTGGAGCTAGATCGTGAAAATCAAGCCCATAATAGAACATAAGGCCACGAACGAATGGGTCGAGAGCGAACCCTGGCCCGGTGAGGAAGTGAGAGATGAATACAACCATATCACCGGATTTAGGTGTGGGGACAACCTGCCCCTTGGCAGGGAGCCTGTGGGGGATTTCCGCAGTCAAGTACCTCGCCTCCCGGAGCTTCACGATATCTTCCTCGGTGACCGAGGAGGCTGTCCACCTGCCTTGGGAGCTGGATCCTGACATGACTAGAAGGCTTGGTAGCAATGAAAGAAATCGAGACCTGGGCGCTGGAGCTTGAGGCTGGAAGGGCTGAGGAAGAGGTATGTGTGGGGGAGAAAGACGGGTCTGTACCCCTTTATAAAGGCGATGAACATCGAACGCATCCTCATGGGCCTTAAAGCTCGCCTGTTCCCAAGGGACCATGCAAATGACATGGTTGGATTACCCACGCCCATATTGATAAGAATCCCGTGATAAGGGGGCACGATCTCTGCTTTAACAGCATGTGCCAATAAAGATCGTGTCTCGTAACATGGAGCGAGAGGCTGAAAGACGGTTCGAAATAATAACCAGGCAAGGGACATAACGTCTTGCCACGAAAGCTGTCAATAGATGGGACTTGTTAAATATTATACCCTGTTGTGGTTGTATGCGGTGTCTGATTCGCAGAGCTGGACATGTTTTCTGTGTTCGAGGACTACTTTCAAGTATTCGGAGGAGGAACCCGCCTTGCAATGCCAAAGACAATCTGTGCACCGGACACATCGACATTGAATCCTAGTCCAGGGGCTACTGAGGGAGTCCTGGATTAAGGGGTCCTCGAGCGTTCGGGCTATGTGACGTGGGCCAGACTAATGGGCCATGAAGATACAAGACAGAAGACTTCCTCCCGTGTCTGGATGGGACTCTCCTTTACGTGGAAGGCAAGCTTGGCATTCGGATATGAAGATTCCTTCCTCTGTAAACCGACTCTGTATAACCCTAGGTCCCTCCGGCGTCTATATAAACCAGAGGGTTTAGTCCGTAGGGGCAAACATAATCATACAGGCTAGACGTCTAAGATTTAGCCATTACGATCTCGAGGTAGATCAACTCTTGTAAACTCCATATTCATCCAAGATAATCAAGGAGGAAGTAGGGTATTACCTCCATCAATAGGGCCCGAACCTGGGTAAAACACCGTGTCCCTGTCTCTTGTTACCTTCGATCCTCAGACGCACAATTCGGGACCCCCTACCCGAGATCAGCCAGTTTTGACACCGACATCCACCACCGCCGGCGACCACCGCCCCCACCCTGAACCCTAAGATAGATACTGGGGTACCTCTCCGGCGAGCCCCCCTCCCCGCCACGACTGAAGTGTAGCTAAATCGGAGCAGCATCACAAGCAAGAGCAAGAGCGAGAGCAACAACGCGAGCAAGAGCAAGAGCAAGAGCAATAGCAAGAGCAGACCAAGCAGGGGACCAAGAGCAAGAGCAGAGCAGTAGCGTGAGCAAGAGCTAAAGCAGCAGTAGCTCCTACTGATGTGAACGTCGCGCCGAGGGAGCGACGCCATGGAGGAAGTGGCCGGCGACGCCGCGTGATGGAGTCGCGCCGTGTCAGCTCAGGACCGAGCGCCAGCAGCACCGTGAGATCAAATGAAGAAGAACATGCGGCAATTAGTGTACAACCTATTTGGTGGCACCGATTAGGCCTCAGCTTCATCTAAGGAAATGGTGATGATGATGCTCTTCCAGTGGTGCAGGTGAAGATGGCGGTGTGGGAATGGAGGTGGCGCGAAAGATGAGGGGAACATCGGGGCAGCTCCTTGGAGGTGGAGGACGGGGTGGCTGAACCGGTGGGACGACGACATCGATGATGGATCCTCATCTGGTATGGTGGATGAGGGACGTCGAGGTGTTGTTGTGGACGACGTCATCAGGGAAGAGGGTCCGGCTGGGTGGCGGACGGAGGAGGGTGTGGGGCTTCGTGGTTTTTCGCGGCCTCGGTGTACGAATGGGTGGGCGGATGGGATGGGAGTGGGGAACCATGGCTTAGGGACGCGCTTGTATGAAATGTGGGGTAAGTTATGAAAGTACCCCCACCGATTTGACCTAGGCGGTTCTTTTGGTTTAGGGGTATCACAGGCATTTCACGTGTCGGGATTTCACAGGAGGTGGGAGTTTTCACGCGTGTTGTAATTTTGGAATAGCAAGGCGTGGTTTGATATGGAGGGAGTTGTCAGAGCACAACGAGACATAGATATATCTTAAATATTTCGGGGTAACAAGCCGCGGGTCGAAATTTCCGGACAAGCCTAACGTGTACTTTACCAAATCAATTCGTACTTCCGTCAACGAAAAAACAAAAAGAAATCAATTCGCAGCACACAAGAGAGTCTAGTCCCGTGTACTGTACCAAATCAATTCGCACTACAAATGTCATTCAAAACTTTGAACTCATGTTATGTTCAATTAAAATATTTCGCTATGTGTATAATGCATGCAACCTGCTACTCAAATGAACGTTTTAGTGCATTCCAAACTTATATATTACCGCTTCAATATGAACTAAAATTGAATTCGTTTCTCTATTTGAATAAGATCTACAATAATGATTGTTGTGAAGTCAAACCATTTGAATTTGTTTCTCTATTTTAATAAGATCTACAATCATCATTATTGTCAACTTAAACCATAATTTGTGCATTATCTTCACAGCACACCACATGATTACTCTCGAGTTAGATATGAACTATGTGTACTATATGAACTCGAACTCCATTTTTTGAATCCACATTACGTTGTTTTCAAACCACAGTACATTTCAAGCTCTAGCTAGATCTTCATAATCTAAACCATGTCTCATATGTATAATGTGTTTATCACATAATGTATGGTGCCCCGCCCCCTATGCTTACAACTATTTAGATGTGAGTTGCAAACACCATACAATCCCACAAATTCACAGAAAATGTGAGATTGTTCGATATATAGTATTGTTTAGATTGTTCGATATTTAGTTTTAAGCTGCAAACGCCACACATTATCACAAATTCAAATAAAATGTGAGATTGTTCTATGTATAGTATGGTTTAGATTGTTTGACATTTAGCTATGAGTTGCAAATGACAGGCATTATCACATTATGGTATAACATGTGCAAAACCATAACACGCGTATCACCGCTCACAACAAAAAAAAGACACATCTGCGACATTTTGGGCCAAACGAAATTTTTTTCTGTCATACATATGACACTTCTATGACGATAATTGTGACAAAACCCGGTATCATCATAGATATGGTGGGCTCCTACTTCTATGACAAAAAATCATGACAGAAAATGGGCTTTTCATCCTGGGTGGGCCGGAGACGTAGCTGCATGACATTCTTTGGGCCATCCATGACGGAAAAAATCGTGGTAGAAGCGAGGGTGAGGAAAATTTCGGGGAGTTCCCAGTTACGGTGGGAGGTTGGGGGCCGAGCGATGCGCGTTTCTCTCGTACATGTATGCGCGTGTGTGCGAGGCATTGGCTCTAACTGAACCCGAGCGGGGCGTTGGGCCCTAACTGAACCCGAGCGATTGCACTGCAGGCTACGTGTTAATGAACCCGAGCGATCGATCAATGGCTGTTAACTGAACCCGATCGAGCGATTCCTTCGCTACTGCTGCTAACTTAAGCCGATCGATTGGATGGACAGTGAGCATT
>NC_041386.1:494618003-494668219 GCF_002162155.2 Triticum dicoccoides | reverse complement strand
ACAGTGAGCGGTGGTGTTGCCTCTAGATGAACAGGACCCCGTGGTGTGGAGGGTTGGATGAACAATAGACGGTGGAGGGGTGCCCGTGGAGGGGTGGTTGAACATGACCCCGTGGTGTGGAGGGCTGGATGAATAGTAGATGGTGGAGGGCAATAGACGGTGGAGGGGTGCTCGTGGAGGGGTGGTTGAACAGTAGCCGGTGGAGTAGCGCGCGGTGGAGGCTGGATGAACAGGAGCCCGTGGAGGCTCGAGGACGCCGACAGTAGCCTATGGAGGCTGGAGGAGGTCGACGGTGGAGATGAACAGTATCCTGTGGAGTCCCGTTTTGCGGTACGCCACACCCCTCCTGATGAACAGGACCCCCGTTTCGACCGTAGGAGGTCTGTTTCGTCCGTTTTGCGGTACGCCACACCCCTCCCAATCAACAAGACCCCCGTTTCGACCGTAGGAGGTCTGTTTCCTCCATTTTGCGGTACACCACACCCCTCTGGATCAACAGGACCCCGTTTCGACCGTAGGAGGTCAGTTTCGTCCGTTTTGCGGTACGCCAGACACCTCCCGATGAACAGGATCCCGTTTCAAACGTGGCCGGTCGAACACACGGCCGTTTCCTCCGTTCTGTGGTACGCCAGGCCTCGTTTCCATCGCCTGTTCCGTCCAAGCCCTCCCGATGAACACGACCACGCATTCCGTTCCAACCCAGCCGGTTGGCTCCCACGCGTTCCGTTGCCTCCTGATGAACACAACACATTCCGTTGCCTCCCCATGAACACGACGCATTCCGTTGCCTCCCCATGAACACGACGATGACGCTATTTCTCCGATCCGACCCAGCCATGTCAACGAGCCCTCGCCGTACGTATGCGCGACTAGGCGTTCGAGACCCCGCCTGTATGTACACATACGTGGTCGTATTTTCTTTCTTGCACCCTGGCCGTTGTACGTACGTGTACATGCTACGTGTGCGCCTCTACTACGACACGTGCGCGCCTCTACATCCACCAGTATATATGTACGTACACGTTCGCGATGAAAATGACAATGCTACGTACGCTTCGACCAGGTGGGTCCTGACTGTCAGGCACTTCCTTGCATGCGAAGATGTAGTTGGTGGGTCCCAGCAGTCAGGGGGGCGAATTGTTTTGTTTTTTTGCCCGGACGCACTTCCTTGCGTGCGAAGGTGTAGCTGGTGGGTCCCAGCAGTTAGGGGGGAAACGTTTTCTTCGCGAAATACGGTGGCCCGTCCGGTGGGTCCCTGCTGTCAGGTGGAGGAATAATTATTTTGCGCGTAATAAGGAGGCACTTCCTTGCTGCGGCCGTGGACCCAGCTGTCAGCGTCTCCACGCACAGTACTCTTCCGATGTAAGTCCGTCATTGACCACATTGACCATGCCGCGTCGAGAGCACCACGACGGTGGACGACGGCGAGGCCTAGGAAGGGCATGACTCGGAGGCAGGGAAGACTCGGTAGTTGTTTCCCATGCAGAGGGGAGTATGACTGTACGAGGGTTTACTGGTTCGTCTGCCATTGCCGGAGAATAACAGCAGGTGTGGGTGAGTAGAGGGATGGCTAGGCCAGCGATGTGAGTACAGTGGGGCGGTGAGGCCTGCGCGGCAGCACAGCCGGCTGCGGGGAGAACGGAGCAGGCAGTCCCGACGACGCTTGTTTGAGCGGCTGGAGCAGGAAGAGTAGAGATTGAAGAAGCACGACGGCCGTTGGATGGACATCCAACAGTCAGTGCTTGTGCGTCAACCTTTTTTTAGGAAAGCCTCAAATTTGTGGAAAACAGCATACAACCCATCTGCCATTATTTCTAATAATTTACAGCCCATTTACTAATTCTTAAGGTTTTTTTGGAGCCCATATTCTTTTTGTTAGCATTACAGCCCATATTGTGCCATGGTTAAAAAATTATACGAAATTTTGCATATTTCGGTGCGGTCCGAACTGTTTTTAGTCCCGAAATTTCGACTCACATTCAAACTAATTTTAAAAATAAATGTATATCAATATAAAATCCAACAAATTCTCCATGCATAAAAATTAATGTAATTTAAAGTCTTGAAATTTTAAAAAAAGATATTTGAAACTAATTGCCAGTTTGATGTGTTTTAAAAATGTACAAGCCATTTCTCATTACTGATGGGCCATTTTCCATGCCAGCCGAATGAAAGCTCTCCTCGTCTTGGAAGATTTGCAGCCCAACAGGCCTGACAAAGCGACTTACTTGGCAAATCACAAAAAAAAACTAGGATGTGGCGGTGGACCCAGCTGTCAGCCTCTCCACGTACAGTACTCTTCCGATGGAAGTCGTTCCTTGACCACGCCACGCGGAGAGCACCACGGCGGTGGACGACGGCGAGGCCTAGGAAGGGGACAACGCAGAGCCGGGGAAGACGCGACAGTGGAAGCCCGCGCGGAGAGGAGTACGAGGGTTCCCTGGTTCGGCTGCGGTGTGAGGTTGCCATCGCCGCAGGGCCTGGCCAGCGGTGGGAATAGTAGGGTTGGTGAGGCCTCTGCGGCAGCACATCCGGCCATGGGAGGCAGGAGCATGCGGCACGACCGGCGCTGCTTTGGGCGGCTGGAGCAAGAAGACCAGAGGTTGAAGAAGCACTACGGCCGTTGGATGGACATCGTACGGTCACTGGAGCTAGAATGGTTCATATTGACTAAGTTGACAAAGCCCTCCGTCCCCGTCAACTTAGTGGGCCCACAAGTCAGCCTCCCACCAAGGTGGGTCCCAGCTAGCCGGGGGAGTATTCATTTTTTTGTGCGTAATAAGGAGGCACTTCCGGTGGGTCCGAGCTGACAGCGGAGGGAACATTTTTTTTCACGAAATACAGTGGCCCGTCCGGTGGGTCCCAGCAGTCAGGGGGAAACGATTTTTTCGCAAAATAGTGGTGGCCCGTCTGGTGGGTCCCCGCTGTCAGGTGGAGGAATAATTATTTTTCGCGTAATAAGGAGGCACTTCCTTGCGGCTTCCGTGGACCCAGTTGTCAGCCTCTCCACGTACAGTACTCTTCCGATGGAAGTCGGTCGTTGACCACATTGACCATGCCACGCCGAGAGCACCACAGCGGTGGACGACGGCGAGGCCTAGGAAGGGGATGACGCGGAGCCGGGCAAGACGCGGCAGTGGATGCCCACGCGGAGAGGAGTATGAGCGTTCACTAGTTCGGCTGCGGTGTGAGGCTGCCATCGCCGCAGAATAACAGGGGGTGTGGGTGAGTGGAGGGATGGCCTGGCAAGTGGTGGGAGTAGTATGGGGGCGGTGAGGCCTTTGCGGTAGCACAGCCGGCCACGTGAGGCAGGAGCAGGCGGCACGACCGACGCTGCTTTGGGCGGCTGGAGCAAGAAAACCAGAGGTTGAAGAAGCACTATGGCCGTTGGATGGACATCATACGGTCACTGGAGTATTGACTAAGTTGACAAAGCCCTCCGTCCCCGTCAACTTAGTAGGCCCACAAGTCAGCCGAACAATATGGTGGGTCCCAGCTAGCAGGGGGTATTCATTTTTTTTGGGCGTAATAAGGAGGCACTTCCTTGCGTGCGAAGATATAGCTGGTGGGTCCAACCTGTTACCGGGGGGAACGTTTTTTCGGGAAATACAGAGGCCCTTCCTGTGGGTCCTAGCTGTCAGGTGGAGGAATCATTATTTTGCGTGTAATAAGGAGGCATTTCCTTGCGTGCGGCCATGGACCCAACTGTCAGCCTCTCCACGTACAGTCCACTTCCGATGGATGTCGTTCATTGACCATGTTGACCAGGCCGCGCCGAGAGCACCAGAGCGGTGGACGACGGCGAGGCCTAGGAAGGGAACGACACGGAGCCAGGGAATACTCGACAGTTGTTTCCCACGCGGAGGAGTATGAGGGTTTACTAGTTTGTCTGCCGTTGCCGGAGAATAACATCATGTGTGGGTGAGTAGAGGGATGGCTAGGCCAGCGATGGGAGTACGGTGGGGCCGTGAGGACTGCGCGGCAGCATAGCCGGCCGCGGGAGGAGGGAGCAGGCGCGCTTGTTTGAGCGGCTGGAGCATGAAGAGCAGAGATTGAAGAAGCACGACAGTCGTTGGATGGACACCCAACAATCACTGCTCTCGTGTGTTGACTAAGTTGATAGGGCATTGCATGTGCGTCAACCTTTTTTTATGGAAGCATACACGTCAACCTGTAGTAGGCACACAAGTCAGCCTCAAATCTATGGAAAACAGCATATTTGGAGCCCATCTGCCATTATTTCTAATAATGTACATCCCATTTGCTAATTCTTAAGAATGTTTTTGGAGCCCATCTTCTTTTTGTTAGCATTACACCCCATATTGTGGCCATGGTTAAAAAGTATACGAAATTTTGCATATTTCGGTGCGATCAACTGTTTTTAATCCAGAAATATCAATTCACATTCAAACTATTTTGAAAAATAATTTATATAAATATAAAATCCAAATAATTGTCCATGCATAAAAATCAATGGAATTTAAGATCTTGCAATGAAAAAAATTGAAACTAATTCCCGGTTTGATGTGTTTTAAAAATGTACAACCCATTTCTGGGTAAGCCGAATGAAACTCTCCTAGTCTTGAAAGATTTGCAGCCCAGCAGGGCCGATAAAGCAAGTAGGCCTTGTTTGGGTATTTCTTAAAAAAAATAGAACTGGGCTAGCCATTTTCAGCAAGAAAAAAACACAACTGGGCTCATGATGTGGTAAACATAAATAAAACCTTGGCTAGAAGGGCCACAGCCCCCGCACAGCCCCGTTGTTACCCTGATCCGTCGCTAAAACTAGTATAAATAACCACTGCTTGTTCCTCAAAAAAAACTGCGCGACTTGCTGGGTCCCTGGTGTCAGCCGCTCGTAGTGTAATTCTCTCGTTTATTGACTATGTTGACAATGTCATGAGCCCCAGATGTCCAACCATTAGGAGGAACCATATTTTTGGGCTTGTACTATAGAGGCACTTGCTTGCATACTGCCATGACGCTGGTGGGTCCCTACTGTCATCCTCTCCACATACAGTCATCTCCTTGTTCCTCTCGGTTGTTGACGATGTTGACAACGCAAGAGGGCGGCACACCGCGCATGGCGAGCGAACCAAGGCCGCAAGGCGGAGGACGAAGACGAGGCCTCGGACGGAACGAGCAGGAGCCGTTGAAGATGCACCGGTCCAGTCGCAGGAGGAGGGGAGTACGAGCGTTGACTGGTTCGGGCGCGGGTGCGTGTTGGGGCTAACGTCGCCGGAGAATAACAGGACGTGTGGGGGAATAGAGGGAGGGACTGGCCAACGTTGGAGGGTACATACGGTAGGGCGGAGGAGGCGTAGCTAGCCATGGGAGGCGGGAGCAGGCGGAGCGGGGTGGTTTGGTTTGGGAGGCTGGAGGAAGAAGAAGACAAGAGATAGAAGATACACGACAGATGTTGGATGTCAATGCAACGGCTGGTAGGCAGAATCGTTTGTTGACTAGCTAGTAAGTCGACACCACCTTGGATAGGCTATTTCCTCGCGGGTCCCAAATGTCAGAATCCAAATCTGTCATGGTCATGCAGCCTTTCCTATGAAAATTTACAGCCCATTTGATGTGCTAGTTCGAAATAAGTTTGTGGGTGCTGGTGGGGGCTAATCACTTGGCTTCTGTAATGCACAGTGAGCTCAAGCAGCCGACGAGAGTGATGTTGTTTCCCTTGGTTGGGATTTTTTACAATATTTCACTCTAAATTAAACGAATGGCAATCCATTTGCCTTGTTTCAAAGAAAATATGACAGTCACAGCCGAGTTGAGAAGGGCAGGAACATCTAACTCCAGCTTACAAACTGTACAAAAGCACGAGGGTTAATTGTTCATCAGGTTTACAAAAAAACCAGATTGAAAAGGGCAACAACATCTAACTCCAGCACTATTTTCGGCAGTCATAGCCAAATGGATCGGTCAGGTCCATAGAATGAACATACTGGGTCGTAAAATTTACTGGATTATGACCACAATATGTTGTAAATAGAAGCCCGTCACGTTCAGAAGCTCTTTTGCCCACCTGAAACTCCTTTTTTTGCTCTTCGACATACCCATCTGTCAATTCAGTAAATATATGGGCTTTTGAATTGATTTTACTATTTATGTCAGGACCCCGATTCCAAGTCACATCGATCTAGCCGGTAACACTTCATATCACTTTGCGGCCTCACACACGGTATTCCCACGGGTGTCGCCTTACCATGGCCTGGGACCGTTTGCGCCTTTTGGCTCACGTATATGATAGTGTCGCTAGCATCCATATGACAGGGAACCCGGGCCGACATGGCTAGTCGTGAACCGAAAGCGGCACCAACATATGGGGACAGGCATACATGAATCACATCGAGCATGTCAGTCAGCAGCGTGTGAATCCGGGCTGTAGCACTGGGCTAACAAGACTCCGGGAACCCGGGCTGTAGCAGGCTAGGCAGGACTCCGGATGTCACCACGTGACATTTCCCCAAGGGGACAGACACAGGAACCAAGTGAAACACATGCCGGCCAGTCAAGTGTCCTGAGCAGTAGTGCTGAGCTAGCAGGACTCCGGTGAACCGAGCTGTAGCGGACTACTATGGCTCATGGAAGCACTAGACTACATTTCCCCATAAGAGAGGCTGCCAAGGATAAACAACTAGATTGTCGGATCCCACACATACCAAGTATTTCAATCATACACACAATATGCTCGATATGTGTAAATACAACATGGCATCACAACATAACTCTATGACTCAAATATTTATTCATTAGGCTCCGAGGAGCGAGATATTACAAACATGGGTCTCATGACGCAACAATCATAGCATACAAATCAAAGCACATGCAGAAGCTTAACATGTCTGAGTACAGACATCTACAAATGAAAAGGCTGAGAAGCCTGACTATCTACCAGATCCTGCCGAGGGCACAAGATCATAGCTGAGGTATCAAGCTAAACGTCGAAGTCCACGCGAAACTACTAGCGAGACTGAAGTCTCTCTGCAAAACATAAATTAAGCAAACGTGAGTACAAAAGTACTTAGCAACACTTACATCAGAACTAGCTATATATGCATCGGTATCAACAGGGGGGTGGTGGAGTTTAACTGGAGCAAGCCATCTTTGACTCGGTGGCTATGTTAAACTACGACTGCAAGTAACTCTTTTGAGGTGGCGCACACGAGTCCACATATTCACCATATCAATACACCACTATGGCTCCGCTCCCATCTCCCTACGAGAACGCCATCCATAGCACTCATGCTTATCTTGCGCATTTTAGAGTATCCACTTTCACTTGTCTATGAACTGTTATAGGCAACCCAGAAGTCCTTTACCGCGGACGCGGCTATTCGAATAGTTTTATACCCTGTAGGGGTGTACTTCATCACACATGTTTCCACCACTTAGCGTCTGCACACGACATGTGCTCGGCAGACTTCAAGCGAAAGCCGACGTGGGTGTAGACCACGACCTGACTAACCGCACAAGTCTCTAGTCCAGGTTTATCGCCTATTCGGGTTCCATCCGCGAGGAGATCCGGTCGGAGTTTCGCTCACAGCCCCAAACGATGTGTGCAGGGTTCCTGAGACACCAAACGGGCACGCGGTACACCGTGCCACGGTGTATCTACCGCATCATAGCCCACCCCTAGGGTCAGAGCTACGCACGGCCGCCAACACATATCCTATAAACACCAGAAACTAGTTGCAACTCCTGGACAGAGGACGAGAGGGGTCAGTAAGTCGAGCGGGGTCATATTTCAGGGCCCAATGTGTGGTAGTAGCTGTTTCATGGATCACAAACACAGAACTCAGTTCCTGAGAACGATTTCAATGAGACAACCCACCATGTACTCCTACATGGCCTCTCACCGCTACCTTTACCAAATCGTGTTCACACACTTAGCTCACCCACAACAGGACATGTTCACAACTTTCCAATTCATCCCCGATGAATCAGAACTGACACAACTCTAGCAATAGCAGGCATGACAAGCAAACATGAATGAGTAGGCACATCAGGGCTCAAACAACTCCTACTCATGGTAGTGGCTTTCATCTATTTACTGTGGCAATGACAGGTCATGCAAAGGAAAGGGGTTCAACTACCGCAGCATGTAACAGTTGAATCGTTGTTGTCCTAATGCAGTAAAAGAGAGAAGGAGCGAGAGAGTGGGTTTCTATCGGAATGAACAAGGGGGTTTTGCTTGCCTGGCACTTCTGAAGATAGTATAGTTCTTCATCGATGTCATCGAACTCGTCATCGAAACCACGTCTATCGAGAGGGGACAAATATCGGCAATAGAGAAAGAAACACAATCAATGCAATGCACAATATGATGCATGATCATGACGTGTCGATATGCTGTGGTTTGAGCTAACGCAACTAGCAACATGTTAAATGGAGTTGGTTTGAACCCTAGGTTCAAATTCAAACTCCATATGTGAGATTTTAAATTCCATTTATATGAATTGGCTTAAACAGCAGCCATAAGTTGTTCTAACATGCATGAAAATGCTATAAACAGATTCCTTGATTTTTTCTGATAATTTTTCATATATAAATTATTTCATTTGGATTACGCTTTAATTTCTATGATTTTTAGAAGTTTTGGGCATTTTCTGAAAATAAATAAATCATTTAGATTTATTTAAAAATACATAAAAGCATTTACTGCGTCAGCCTGGCATCATGCTGACGTCATCTGGTCAACAGACGCAGTCCAGGTCAAACCTGACCAGTGGGACCCACTAGTCAGTGTCTCAGTGCTGTTTAGGGACGATGACGTGTGGGCCCAGTCAATGGCCACATCAACATGGTCAATGCTGACGCGTGGGGCCACTGGGATTAGTTAATACTAAGCAGAGACTTGATCTAAGCTTAATCAGGTGGCGGGGCCCTACTGTCAGTCTCATAGGTGGTAACTAACTGCATCATTAGCCTAAACTAATCTGCCACGTCACATTGCCGGAGTTTACGCCGACAGTGACCAAAACGCGGCGGAGACACACTGGGTTGGCTCGGGTTTTGCCCACGGTCAACCAAATCGACAGTGGTTTGGTCCTACGCGTAGCTGGGACTCGCGCGCATCTGGTAGGGCAAACGGAAGGGGCTGGGGTGGAGTGAGCTCGCTGGAGTCGAGCTCGTAGCGGCGACCAACATTCGGGTGTTGAGCAAGATGGGGCTACAAAGCACGGGGAGATGGATGGGTGTGTGCGTTATGCTCAAGGGAGTGCGGTCAGTTCGGTGGTGAGCTCAGACGCGTGCTTGCACGGTCGTAGCCGCGGTGGCGACATGACCGGCGGCGAGGAGTTGTCGGCTCCGATGGCCACGGTGGCTAGAAGGCGCGGATGAGCACAGGGAGAGAGGGGAAAGAGGCAGGGGCTCACGGCGAATCCAGCAGAGGCAACGGCGAGGCCGAGGAGAGACTGGAGCTCATTAATCCCCGAAGAGTTCGCCGGCGGCCAGAGGTTGAAGACGATGTCGGGGACGACGCTGCAGGGCTTCCGGCGAGGCGTGTCTCGGTGGAGAGGAAGAGGGGGTCGAGGTGGAGCCTCTGGGCCGGTCAGAGAAGCGAGGGGGTGGCGGTGGATGCCGCTATAGTGAACGGCAGCATCGGCTGCGCTCGGTGAGATGGGGATTAGCGAGGAGGGAGCACGGGGAGAGTGAGAGGGGTCGAGCGGTTCGGGACAATGCCGGGGCGTTCACCCACGCGTCCAGGGGCTCGGCGGCAAGCAGGAGGAGGCGTGGCGCCTCACGCGCACGTGCGCTGTCTCGGCTTTGCCTACTGGCAGAGGTTAGGGATGACTGGCACCAGGCCAGTGGGCTGGGCTGTCCACTGGGCCAGCGAGCTAAGCCCAGGTAATCTCTCTCTCTTCTCTGTTTTCTATTTTATATTCTGCAATTTGTTTTGGGTTTAGTTTTAACACCAAACCATTTTATAATATCCTGAAAATAATTATGTGGCTAGAACTAAAATATACCCAACCACATAAAATGTTCAAGAATTATTGGACATATATTAATTATAATATATATATATATCCAATGCAAATAGTTATTGAATTAATTCAAAGGCCCAAAATAAATTATTCCTGTGACTCCAAAAATATTGGTTGGGATTTCAACTCATGCCAATATTTTCACAGAATAACGGAACATTTTCTTGGACTCATTTGATGAGATTTAAATGTTGGTTATTTTTAGAGGTTTTCTGAGGCTTGGAAAATTCCTCAATTCAAATTTCAATTGAATTTAAACATGATGCAGCAACCAAACTAGTCCAATGCCAGGGTAAAGCTAGGGCTGTGACAATTTACTACTGTGGATGGGCTGTTTTGTCTTGGGCCCGGAGAAACAATTACTACTAGTACAGTGGAGACACTCTACAGCTTCCCAGAAAAACAATTACTACTAGTACAGTGGAGACACTCTACCGCTTCTGGCTCCTCCTAGGTCATTGAAACGTCTCCCTGTACTGAATGTCGTTATACTTTTGTTCACCGACATGCGGGCCATGCAGCGCGCGGGCCCAAATGCCATCCACCAAATTAGAAGGCAGTATGCAGGTGGAGAGTCACCCCGGTCGTAGCACGGCAGTAACGAGCTGTCGTATCACAAAACCCCACCTCCCCGCAGTCTAAGTTTGACGGACAAAGAAACGATCATTTCACTCTTCGCTGAATCCCCTTCTCCCTCACCGTCTTCAAGAAAGGCAACACTCCATCTGCCACTGTTCTTCTCTCCGAACAAAGGGAAGGTAAGCGGATCCGTGATGTTGGTATATTTTCGTTCAGAGAAAAAAAAAGAACTTTTGCAAAGCAGTAACCGATCCTCACTCTCTTTTTTGTTTCATTGTCATTGCGATTGTGTTTTCCTTTCAGTGGTCTCCTAGTATTCGTCAGTTTCATGATGGACCAAGGAGAACCAGGCAAAGATCTACTGATATTGGACCAGACGCGGGAGGCTGATCCCCACGAGACAGAGAGCTCCAAGAAGATGGAGGCAACCACCGAGCCGACCCCAGATACGCTCACGGCCACTACTGAGATGGTTAATGCCCCGTTTGAGGTTACAGCCCCCGTGGCACTGCAGGAGGAGTTTTCCCCCTTCGAGGATGTGTCCCCCCCACTGAGCTGCCCAAGGTGATTTCCTTCTTTGCCGATTTCGATTGTGGTTTTTCATCTAAGTATGTGGTGATTTTTTTAGAAAAGGAAGTATGTGGTGATTAATAATGCAAAATTTTATTAGCTTCGATGCCATGTTATACATAGTGGTTTAAATCACTTGTGTTTCTTATATTGAAAAGTAATTCAGAATTTGTTTCTGTTTCAATTAGAGCCCTAATGCAGACAAGGATTGTGTGGTTGTACATGTCACTCGCTATGAGGCGGACGACCTGAATATACGCACTGGGAAAACAGAGTTCTTAGGCTGTTGGATCCTGGAAGCCATTTGCGGTTATACCAATGAAGAGTTGTATTCCAGCCTCACTGTTGTCAGGCGTGTTGTCCAGGGTGTACTGAAGCACAAGAAGTTCAAAGCTACTCATTCGTTTGTGAGGCATACTGTTCTTGTCAAGCTTATGCAGGAAGATGACGTGGCATGCCTCCACAAACAAGTTTATCAGTGGCAAGGCCACAAGGTTGTCTTCGTGAAGGTTCACAGGATTGAGCTACTGCGGGACGTCCTCGATGATGTTCATGGCAAGGTCCGTCTTGTGTCTAGCCCAAATTAGATCGATGCATGAAATAGTTGCCCCAGCTAGTGTTTAATAGTAGTTTGGATTGTGTCTAATTATCCGAACCTTGCCTGTTATCGACCCCTCTGGGGCTAGTACTCTATTTGAACCCGTCTATGGGAACTGCTGCTACTTTTGTGTGCCGTGAATCATGTGAGAACCATCGTAATTGTTGCCGAAACAGATGCGTCCTCACTAGTTTTTTCATGAATATGGCATGGTAATACATAAGTTGTCACGGTTTATCATACGAGCAGTGTGTGTTTTGATGAAATAGAGCACTCATTCGAGAACCGTGCGCCGACGTATACATAAGTACTTGTAAACACTATTGGTGCTACCCCACTTGTAAGCAGTTGTGCAAAACACGACACATCGGCTCAGCTCGCTTCAACACTAGGCTATCGACCAGCTAACAATCAACAATCTGTTGTCTGACATATAAGCAACTATGTATCTTGTTACAGTGGTTCATGCAGTTAATTGAGGCCACAATGTAATAAATTCCAAATGTTCACACGCTAGTCCAGCGCTCATGTGGAACACTTACATTAAACTCATCTTCATAAAAAATTTGAAAAGCATAAGTTAAGCAATTTTATACATCTCAATGATTCATAGAACATAACAAACATATACTAGTTCACATCAAAAGACAGAGTTGTGAGAAGGTTTACAAATCAGGAAAAAACAAGCAAGGCTTCTCCGAGCAAAGGGCCTCCCGGCAGGCTTAAATTTCCTGGAGTTCACTCTGGTTTTTTCTTGTTGCCACCATCCAGGGTTAGGTTCTCTCATTCCAGAATAACCAATTATAATTGTGGTCTCAGCTGGAATGTTGAACTGAACCATGTAGTGTACTGATCAGCTGAATTGCTTGTGCATTCCACTAAATTTAAGCACCGCTATTTGCAGAAATAAGCAGACCACAATGCCTCTTGTCCGCGCACCTGTCCAAAAAATCGCCGTGCAGCCGTGCCAACTAGTCCTCGGTCCATGGATGAACTGTTAGAAAGTGCATTCTGGACTAGGATGCAGTTGTTTTCGCTCATCCCTGCACTGCAATCAGGAAGTAAAACATACGAATCAGCTTCTTTTAGATTGCGTTGGTCATTCTACCTTAGTTACAACCAATGTAGGGATACCTTGAAGACGGGAGGTTAGACGATGGCAACGAGGGATAGCCATCTCATTTTGCGTAGTTGTACTGAAACTGAGGTGTGTGCTTTTGATTGCGCGGATAGAAACGATACGGAGGCAGACATCCCTGTTTGCGCAAATACGAAAAACGATTATTTAAACAGTGACATATATTACTACTTTCCCCTATTTCCTCTTAGAACCAAGTCCTAGATTCATGCTACAGCTTTCCCACTTTCTTCCCTGTTTGAACCAATGCTTTGAGTTGACTGTATGAACTAGCTTTACTTCTAATAATAGTAGAAGTCTAGGTGGCTTTGGAATAGCGGACAGAAGTAGAAAAGGATCCACACGAAGGGAGATGGGGCAGTAGAGCAAGGCAGGTTTCGAAGGAATATATACCTGAGGGTCGTCGGCATGTGGCAAAGACGACGTCAGGAGGCCGCATCTTGGCCACAATACCGCAGGGAGGAAGAAGCGGTCGGAGGACCTCCCGAGCCTGCGCTCTCTCGGAGAGAACGGCACAGCCGCCGATCGGGACGCACGGGCAGCCGTTGGTCTCCTCCCTCGCCGTCGACGATAGCGTGAACGATGCACCTACACCCCTGTCCCGGTCGAGGTTGTCCGGCCAGATTTGTGACCAGCCGTGAGCTGAGAGAGAGTGTGGCCACCTATGTGTTGCTTAGATCTGGAGAGCATGAGAGAGTGAACGAGAGGAACCCTAGTAAAGCAAGTGATAAGGCTCCTGCTTTTATATATACTGGAGTGATTTTGTTGTACCAGCTTCAAAAAAATGCGCTCCTACGTGTACCCGCGAGTGGGTGTGAGAGAACTAGTGCGTGCGTGCACCGCTTCTCTTCGTGAGAGTACAATATACTATGCCCAAAGAACGTTCGCCGCAAGAGTAATAGTATAAGTGTGTGACGTGTGAGCTAAAATAAAATGTGTGCGTCTTCTTTTGTTTTTTAGAAGTTCCGAGGGTAGGGTGTGAAGAGCACATATGTGCGTGACGTCTACCTGCAGATAGACGGTGGGTGCGACGTGCGAGTCTGCGAGAGGACTCGGGAGAGTCGTGACTCGTGAGGGTGCTGAAAGTGCAACTATCCCTAGGTGGTTTTGGTAATTCATAACAACATATAGCTCATTGAGCTAATACTATTCCAAGATGATTATTTCAGGAAAGCTCAATGATTGGCATGGCATGGATGTGAAAGTGGAACCCTCAAAATGCTAAGGACAAAGGATTGGCTCAAGCTCAAAAGCTCAAGACTCTTCATTTTATATTTTAGTGATCCAAGATCACATTGGGTCTTTAGGAAAAGCCAATACTATCAAGGAGGGATGAGGTGTTGCTTAATGAGCCTCTTGCTTCATGTGCTTAGTGATATGCTCCAAAACCCTCAACTACTTTCCCATATCCACATATGACCTAAACCCTAAGCCAAACTCGGTCCTACCGATTCTTCCTATCCGGCGCCACCGAGTTTCACTTGTCATTAGCCACTGCCAAACCCTAGCAATTCAGTCCTACCGATAGGGATCTCGGTCTCACCGAGATGGGGTTGCAAACTCTCTGTTTCCCTTTCGTAACTTTTCGGTCCCACCGAAAGAGCGAATCGGTCCCACCGAGATTGCAATGTAAACTCAGTGTTTCCCCTTTGTAACTTTTCTGTCTCACCGAGTTTCACTCGGTCTCACCGAAAGAGCAAATCGGTCCCACCGAGTTTGCCTGACCAACTCTCTGGTTAGCTAATTACCAAATTCGGTCTCACCGAGTTTGTGTAATCGGTCTCACCGAGATTACGTTATGCCCAAACCCTAACCATATCAGTCCTACCGAGTTGCATGTCAGTCCCACCGAAAATCACTAACGGTCACTAGGTTTACTTTTTCGGTTCGACCAAGCTTATTGATTCGGTCCCACCGAGATTGGAAAACTGTGTAACGATTGGATTTTGTGTGGAGGCTATATATACCACTCCACCTTCTTCTCATTCGATGAGAGAGCCATCAGAACACACACACCATTCCAACTCATATGTTCTGAGAGAGAACCACCTACTCATGTGTTGAGACCAAGACATTCCATTCCTACCGTATGAATCTTGATCTCTAGCCTTCCCAAGTTGCTTTCCACCCAAATCCTCTTTCAACCAAATCCAAATCCTATGAGAGAGAGTTGAGTGTTGGGGAGACTATCATTTGAAGCACAAGAGCAAGGAGTTCATTACCTACACACCATTTGTTACTTCTTGGAGAGTGGTGTCTCCTAGATTGGCTAGGTGTCACTTGGGAGCCTCCAACAAGATTGTGGAGTTGAACCAAGGAGTTTGTAAGGGCAAGGAGATCGCCTACTTCGTGAAGATCTACCGCTAGTGAGGCAAGTCCTGTGTGGGCGATGGCCATGGTGGGATAGACAAGGTTGCTTCTTCGTGGACCCTTTGTGGGTGGTTGCTTCTTCGTGGACCCTTCATGGGTGGATCCCTGTGTGGACTCGCGCAACCGTTACCCTTGGGTGGAGCCCTGTGTGGACTTGCGCAACCGTTACCCTTCGTGGGTTGAAGTCTCCATCAACGTGGATGTAGGATAGCACCACCTATCCGAACCACGGGAAAAACATCTGTGTCTCCAATAGCGTTTGAATTCTCCAAACCCTTCCCTTTACATTCTTGCAAGTTGCATGCTTTACTTTCCGCTACCAATATACTCTTTGCATGCTTGCTTGAATCATGTGATGATTGCTTGACTTGTCCTAAATTAGCTAAAATCTGCCAAGAACTAAAATTGGGAAAAGGTTAAGTTTTTATTTGGTCAAGTAGTCTAATCACCCCCCTCTAGACATACTTTCGATCCTACAAGTGGTATCAGAGCTTTGGTCTCCATTTGCTTTGATCTCCATAGCTTTTGGTGGTCATAGCCTTGGTTTCACAACCTAGGAGAGTATGGCGTCTAGCGAGGGAAATTATCACCGTAGAGGTCTTTACTTTGATTGTACTAATTTTGCTAGTTGGAAGCATAAAATGAAAATGCATATTCTTGGACATAACCCCGCCGTTTGGGCTATTATGTGTGTTGGTTTGCAAGGTGACTTCTTTGATGGGAGAGAACCGAACCGTGAAGCTACCGCGGATGAGTTGAAGATGTTGCAATACAATGCTCAAGCTTGTGATATTCTCTTCAACGGATTGTGCCCCGAAGAATTCAACAAAATCAGCCGCCTTGAGAATGCGAAGGAAATTTGGGACACTTTGATTGATATGCACGAAGGTACCAACTCCGTCAAGGAATCCAAGTTGGATGTGCTTCAAAGCCAACTTGACAAGTTCAAGATGAAGGATGGTGAAGGTGTCGCTGAAATGTACTCTAGGCTTGCTCTCATCACAAATGAGATTGCCGGCTTAGGAAGTGAAGAGATGACCGATAAATTCATCATCAAGAAGATTCTAAGAGCCTTGGATGGAAAATATGATACCGTGTGCACATTGATCCAAATGATGCCCAATTACAAAGATCTCAAGCCAACGAAGGTGATTGGAAGAATTGTTGCTCATGAGATGTCACTTAAGGATAAAGAGGAACTTCACAACAAATCAAGTGGTGCCTATAAAGCCTCATGTGAAGCCCCTACATCATCAAGTGAGAAACAAGACTTCAATGAAGAATTGAGCTTAATGGTGAAGAACTTCAACAAGTTCTACAAGAGTAGAAGCAAAGATAGAAGCTCCAAGTCAAGGTCCTACAATGACAAAAGATCTTCTAGTCGAGAGCGAAACTGCTACAATTGTGGAAGACCCGGACACTATTCCAATGAGTGTACGGCTCCCTACAAGAGGAGAGAAGATTCTCCAAAAAGAAGAAGCAAAGGATCACCACCAAGAGAGAGAAGGAGTAGAGATGATCGTTATGAACGAAGATACTCACGGAGAAGCAAGGATTCGGAAAGGAAGGAAAAATCATCAAGGAGCTACATAAGACGAAGACATCAAGCTCATGTTGGTGAATGGGTATCCGACTCTGACTCCGACAGCCACTCCGAGAGAAGTTATTACTCCGGCTTCGAAGATACTCAAGATGAAGGTGTTGCCGGTCTAGCACTTGTGTCAACCAACTCCTACGACATATTTAACTCACCAAATGAAGGAATTGGAAGATGCTTCATGGCCAAAGGTCCTAAGGTAACACACCCCGAGTATGTTGATTTCAATAGTGATGAAGATGACTTGTTAGGTGATGATTTTCTTGGTGACAACTCTAGTGATGAATACTATGATGAAATGTCAATTAAACATGCTAATCAAGATAAAACAAATGACAATGATAAGGAGAAGATTGAGGCCCTAACTAAGGAACTAAACACTCTTAAGTTAGCTCATGAAACCATCTTCGAGGATCATCGAGAACTTTTAAGAGCTCATGAGAAATTACGCTTTGAGAAGCTCAATCTTGAGCAAGAGCATGAGTTCTTAAAAGCAATCAATGATGATCTCCGCAAGAAAAGTTCTTCTTACATTGCCAAGCGTTTAGTCTTATCTACTTACATGCCTCAAGTCAAGTCTAGTAACAAGAAAGATTCTTCCTCTAGCAGTAACAATGATCATGCTAAATCCAATATTGTTGCTTCTAGTAGTTCTCTTGATTCCACTAATGATTCTCTTAGCCAAGTTACACTTGAGCAAGAAAATAGCTTATTGAACGGAATTATAGAGAAAGGAGTGTACAAAAGCCTTGCCGGGAGTAAGCAATTCAAGGAAATTGTGCGCAAGCAAGGAATGCACCGGAAGAATCAAGGTGTTGGTTTTGAACGAAAGTTCAATGCCAATGGAGTTGAGTGGGAAGAAGATCAATACCCCAAGACAAAGTTTGTCCCTCAGCAAGAGAAGTATGCTTCTTTCAAGGGGACACAAGCTCAAGATGATCTTCCACCACAAGACTACGAGCAAAAAGGCAAGGACAAGCTTCAAGAGGAAATTGATGCATTTGAAGAAGCTCCTAAGACCTTAGTCAAGTGGATTCCCAAGACTACTTCAAGTTCCACTTCATCAAGTACGACTACAACTCTAAGGATTCCCATCAAGATGATGTGGATCCAAAAGAAGAAGAACTAGAGAGTTCTTGAGGGTGACTCCGCCAACATACTTCACTCTTATCATTTTGGCAAGAACAAGTGCAATCAACTTCCACATCTTGCACTAGTTCAAGGAGTCACAAACCCTCTTGTTGGTAAAACAAGGGACAAGGTAACCTAAAAAGTTTTCATGGACGTCATCTTTTGTGTGCATCACTCTATGTCTATGGATATCCTTGCTTGTTCCTTGTGGGACTAACCCATGTAGGTATTGAAAGTGCAATTCACTCAAATGGATAGCTCCAAGTGATCTACATCAACATTGAGCATCCACATCTTCAACATCTACATGAAGTCATCATCGACAAAACCCAAGGTTAGTTCATCCCTCTTAGGGGGGATATCACATCTAGGGGGAGCTTTACTCTAAGACTTGAGCTAAAGCAACTCTAAAGATGTGAACACAACAATGCTTTATGTAAAAGTGGTAACCCCACTTGAGCTTAAACGATGAGTATGACCTATGATCAAGTGCTCTCACTTGACTCCTAAGTCAATATACTCATATATAGAAGACCTAGTCATCGCAAATTGCTTGATAGATGCTAGAATTGGTTGTGCATGCCTTGCCACATATTTCATTTGCCATCTTATTGTGTGAGCATGCTGGTTGCATATTTTACTCATTCGAGGACATCCACTTGTTGTTTTGATTGTTTGGTTTTATTTTCTTTTGCCAAGTGGATGGACAAGAATGCATAAGTACCTCCTCTAGCTATCTATGCTTTTCTCGTCTCAAACTCTATTCATGCTGCATCACAAAATTTGATCAAGTCAGTTTCGAACCACTCTGTGTGAGGAGCGCTCGGAGTCCTCGATTCGTCATAGACTTAAACTTCCAAAACCTCTTTATGATTCTCGGTCTGACCGATACCCCACTTTCGGTCCTACCGAGATCATTAAGTTGATCTAGGTTTTCGATCTCGGTGCAACCGATTTGAACATTTCGGTCACACCGAGTTTCAGTAACTGCCTGCAGTTATGAATCTCGGTGCCACCGAGTTGTTCCACTCGGTCACACCGACAGGGTCGGGCTATATATAATATATAGTCACGGGCAAAATTTGGAAATTTCTCCGAACCCCTTCGCCCGCGCGATAGCCTGCTCTGCCCTCGTGGTCTTCGGATCATCTTCTCGCCGCGAGCTGCCTCCAGTCGCTGGTCTCCGTCGCCGTCAACGGGAATTCTGCCCCGCTGTTGCCGCCGTAGCGAGTCTCCGCCGAACTAGGGTATGGACTCGATCTTTGTGCTATTCCCCAATCTGATTCCTAGCACATTGTGATCATATTGATTCTAGCCACGTTTGATAAACTTCTATCCAGTCAATGAACTCATAGATTAGGTTTGATTCGAAAATTCTAGGTTTAGGTTTCCGCCGAAACCATCTTGGACCCACCGAGTTGAAAAACTCGGTCCCACTGATTTGGCTTATGCCATTGCACAAATGAGACTCGATCTGACCGAGAATTACTTATCGGTGTGACCGATTTTGGAACTCTGTGAAACCCTAGCAGTCTCGGTGCCACCGAACTGTGACTCGGTCCAACCGAGTTCACCAGTTCAGGTGCCAAAACTGCTTCGGTATCACCGAGTTTAAAAATCGGTAGATCCGAGATGATTTCAGTGGGAAACTAAAACTAAGTTTTTGGATCATTCTTTTGCAAAAATCTCTGCATTTTGTGATGCTCATCCACTCTATCTCATCTATAACCTATTCACAGGGTCAGCAGTCAGAGCTTGCAGCATGTCTGATCAAAGTGATAGCCAGAACATGTCAGAGCAGCAGGTGCACATGAGTGAGGGCACTAGTCCCTCAAGTTCTTCAGATGAGGGCAGCAGGAGCACCCCTAGCAACTTGCCAAAAGCTGCCACGAGACATAGGAAGAAGAGAACTTCAGACTCCGAAGATGAAGACTATGTGGCAGAGGAAGAGGCCACTTCCAAGAGAGTTGAGCCAGCTCAAGGCACAAAGCCAGGCCTAAAGATCAAAAGGCCAGCAGGCAGGCAGCCCATGTCAAAGGCAAGAGCCTCAACTGAGAAGCCCACTCCACAAGAGCCAGTTGCTGCTGAGGGAAAGAAAAGAAAGGAAAGGGTCAAGAAGACCGTAGACAGAGTGCTAGGAAAGGCTTCCATCATGGAAGAGGAAGAGGAAGAAGAGGTAGCTGCACCAGCACGCAAAGCACCCAGGTTGATGGGTGATGCCATAAGATCAGGGGCTACTGCATCTAAGCCCAAAGCTGCCTCCAAGCCCAAGTCTGCACCCAAGAGGAATACAAGGAGCATTCCTATAGCTGAGAAGAACAAGGCCCCAGTGCCTGAGACTGTTGCTGAAGAAGAGGAAGAGAATGTTCTGAGAAAGCTCAAGCCCAAGATCCCAGACCACAACGATGCTCATCCTGTGGCTGAGGACATGAAGCTCAGGAGAGATTCAGGGCTGAGGAAGTGGAGAGAAGCAGATCTGTATGCTTCAAGAAGAAGGACTACCGTGGATTACAGATTTCACACCAAGGAACAGCAGGACTTCTATGAGACAGTGCTGCTAGATAAGAAGCCCATTGTCTGTGACATGAGATGGGTCGACTGGACCTACATGAGGGAGAAGGAGGAACACTACCCTGGAGTATATGATAGCTTTAGTGCTTGTGGAGTTGCTGACTTTGTTGGGCAGAAGCTCACAAAGTGGAACGAGGAACTGATCATGCAATTCTACTCCACGGCACACTTTTACCCAGATGGAAAGATCACATGGATGTCTGAGGGTACAAGGTACCAATCTACAGTGGCTGAGTGGGCACAGCTCATTAATGCCCAGAGGAGCATGATGATGACTTGGACATATATGCCAAGAAGAAAATGGACCACAATTCCATGTCCAATATGTATAAGGAAATTCCAAATGAGGCACTTGACACTTTCAAATTTGGCTCAGTGCACTATCTTCTGTCAGGATTGCAAACCATCAATTGGATCTTGAGGCACACCTTGTTGCCCAAGTCAGATGATCACAAGATGATCAGAGGCCATGCGATCAACTTGCTACATGTATTTGATGTGCCTCAGAAGTTCAAGGTGATGAGCCTCATAGTGGAAACAATCAAGAGGACTGCAGCAGATCAGAAGAGGAGCTGCGGATATGCCCCTCAAATTCAGGAGCTCATCAACTCCAAGATGGGCACGGGCATATATCTATTGGACAAGGAACACCTGCCCATCCATCCAGATTTCGAGGACAATCAAGTTGTCATGACTGAGAACGAGCCATCATCTGCCCAAGCATACGCGAAGAAGGAGAAGGCGAGGAAGGAGAAAGCTGCCAAGATGCCTACTCAAGAGGAGGCATCTGAGTATTTCTTGAAGACTAAACAAGAGCAGCTTGTTACTTGATTGCATCCACGCTGAGGATTGAGCAAAGTTTGGCCACCCTCACTCAGAATCAGCAGAGCCTAGAGAGAATCATGGAACAGAAGTTCTATGACTTGGATGTCAAGGTAACGGAAGTTCAGTCTGCAGTGGAGCAGCTCCAGGAGGACATGCAGGAGAGGAGAGGCAGGACTACCACTCATGCCTTTGCCAGAGTGCCACGAGGCCCGAGGTCATCTGCCGTGCCAGTTGCTGACACAAGAGCCACCACCTCAGCACCAGCCACAGCCTCAGTTCCACCAGCTCCAGCATCTACTTCAGCTCCAACTCCAGCGACTACTTCAGCATCTACCGAAGCCTTCGTCCTTGGAGTGATCCGGACTCCACCACCACCTGAAGATCAAGCCTGAGTGTCGATCTAGTGTTATGCATTTTCTAGGAACTTTTTGGTAACTTGTTGCCAAAGGGGGAGAAGATGTATAGATCATAGGCTTCAAGAGAGAGAGAGTGTTGCTTTTCTCTCTTGCTTTATTTGGTGGTTTTTCGAACTTGTTTGCTTTTGAGTGCCTGAGATACTACGTCATTATTTGTGAGACATTGATGATCATGTGTTTGATCATAAGCTACACTTAATGCTTGCTTAATACTTTTATCCTATCTATCTTGTGTGATCATTCACTTTTCTTGGTGATGAGTGCATGTATTTCATTCTTATCATTTTGAGCGCTCCACCAAGATGTATGTGACATGGAAGAGTAACCCATGACTCTAACTCTTTGTGCATTTGCAGTCCAAAGCAAATTTTAAATATGCACAAATTTAGGGGGAGCTCTTACTTATCACATACTTCTCAAAGCGATGATATATTTCTTGCTTATTATCATTTGTCGAAGCTTTGATCTATATGTTGTCATCAATTACCAAAAAGGGGGAGATTGAAAGTGCAACTATCCCTAGGTGGTTTTGGTAATTCATAACAACATATAGCTCATTGAGCTAATACTATTCCAAGATGATTATTTCAGGAAAGCTCAATGATTGGCATGGCATGGATGTGAAAGTGGAACCCTCAAAATGCTAAGGACAAAGGATTGGCTCAAGCTCAAAAGCTCAAGACTCTTCATTTTATATTTTAGTGATCCAAGATCACATTGAGTCTTTAGGAAAAGCCAATACTATCAAGGAGGGATGAGGTGTTGCTTAATGAGCCTCTTGCTTCATGTGCTTAGTGATATGCTCCAAAACCCTCAACTACTTTCCCATATCCACATATGACCTAAACCCTAAGCCAAACTCGGTCCTACCAATTCTTCCTATCCGGCGCCACCGAGTTTCACTTGTCATTAGCCACTGCCACACCCTAGCAATTCGGTCCTACCGATAGGGATCTCGGTCTCACCGAGATGGGGTTGAAAACTCTCTGTTTCCCTTTCATAACTTTTCGGTCCCACCGAAAGAGTGAATCGGTCCCACCGAGATTGCAATGTAAACTCAGTGTTTCCCCTTTGTAACTTTTCGGTCTCACCGAGTTTCACTCGGTCTCACCAAAAGAGCAAATCGGTCCCACCGAGTTTTCCTGACCAACTCTCTGGTTAGCTAATTACCAAATTCGGTCTCACCGAGTTTGTGTAATCGGTCTCACCGAGATTACGTTATGCCCAAACCCTAACCATATCAGTCCTACCGAGTTGCATGTCAGTCCCACCAAAAATCACTAACGGTCACTAGGTTTACTTTTTCGGTCCGACCGAGCTTATTGATTCGGTCCCACCGAGATTGGAAAACTATGTAACGGTTGGATTTTGTGTGGAGGCTATATATACCCCTCCACCTTCTTCTCATTCGTTGAGAGAGCCATCAGAACACACACACCATTCCAACTCATATGTTCTGAGAGAGAACCACCTACTCATGTGTTGAGACCAAGACATTCCATTCCTACCATATGAATCTTGATCTCTAGCCTTCCCAAGTTGCTTTCCACCCAAATCCTCTTTCAACCAAATCCAAATCCTATGAGAGAGAGTTGAGTGTTGGGGAGACTATCATTTGAAGCACAAGAGCAAGGAGTTCATTACCTACACACCATTTGTTACTTCTTGGAGAGTGGTGTCTCCTAGATTGACTAGGTGTCACTTGGGAGCCTCCGATAAGATTGTGGAGTTGAACCAAGGAGTTTGTAAGGGCAAGGAGATCGCCTACTTCGTGAAGATCTACTGCTAGTGAGGCAAGTCCTGTGTGGGCGATGGCCATGGTGGGATAGACAAGGTTGCTTCTTCGTGGACCCTTTGTGGGTGGTTGCTTCTTCATGGACCCTTCGTGGGTGGAGCCCTGTGTGGACTCGCGCAACCGTTACCCTTGGGTGGAGCCCTGTGTGGACTCGCGCAACCGTTACCCTTCGTGGGTTGAAGTCTCCATCAACGTGGATGTAGGATAGCACCACCTATCCGAACCACGGGAAAAACATCCGTGTCTCCAATAGCGTTTGAATTCTCCAAACCCTTCCCTTTACATTCTTGCAAGTTGCATGCTTTACTTTCCGCTGCCAATATACTCTTTGCATGCTTGCTTGAATCATGTGATGATTGCTTGACTTGTCCTAAATTAGCTAAAATCTGCCAAGAACTAAAATTGGGAAAAGGTTAAGTTTTTATTTGGTCAAGTAGTCTAATCACCCCCCCCCCTCTAGACATACTTTCGATCCTACAGGTGCATCTGCGTGAGAGAGATGGGGGCACGTATCAATGCAATGCATGTGTACGTAAATCATTATCCAACAAACGTTCGCCACAAGCCTTTTCCTGATGAACGCCGTAAGAACCGTTAGATCGGCATCCGACAGTGTCAGTTTTGCCATGTCATTTAACAGAATAGCCACTCCTCCTACACACAAATCTTCCACTTGAGTGTTAGCAACTGCCGTATGCTCCCTCCGTTCCGAAACGCGGTGCATATAGCTTTATTGAAAATTCGAACCTCGCAAACTTTTACCGAGTTTTCGTGTACCAAATTCCACATGTAGAATACCATGTATATATTATTTCATTCATCTTCGAGAGGTAACTATAAAGATGGGTGAGGAGTCCACAAAGAAAGACCATCGTATCACCCGCAGCAATTTCAAGCATCCTTTAGTGGCGAGGAATATCATAGGAACTCTATATGATATGATTTTTATAGGATTTTTTCCTTTAGAGCCAATTGGTTCATAGGAATAGATTCATATACTCCACATTTCAAAGGAAATAAACATGATATCATTTCTATAGCTTTAGAGCCACTTGGTTCATATGAATGGATTCCTATACTCCCTTAATTTCAAAGGAAAATAAACATTAGCGTATATTCAATAGAAAAGTTCCTATGATATGAACCAAATTACATCTCTTTTCCAATCCCTACTCATAGGAATTGAGATGCTCCATTTCATATCTTTCCCTACAATTCCATGTATACATCTTCTATTCCTAAATAGATAGTACAACCCACTAGTAGCTTTTTTCCAAAACATGCAACTATGGCACAAGAACTATATAGTGTGCCAATAACTTTGAAAGATGGTCGCTGGATGAAGCTAACCCGACAGTGTAGAGATAGGCAAATCCGAGCACTACTGGCCATTGGATATCATCAACATTCCACCAGATCTGCCACATGTACAATTTAGACGACTCCATGGTTGAACTTAAGCATAATGCACAAACCTCAAAACACAAGCACTTCTCCTTTGTCCTAGAATCTTCTGTATCATAATTGATTATTTTTTTCTAAATGAATTGCCATTATTTGTTTTTTACTTTATGATTTATAATGCACAACCCCATGAATCTTAACATTTTTATAAAACTAATTGATTTTGAATGAGATGAACTATAAGAACTAAACGAAGATCTACATCATGCATATATGACTCAAAGCTTTACATGTTGTAGTGTGTATTTATTCATAATTTGGTTTTGAAATCTCATGCGTTCAATACATGTGTACCTTACAAGTTTTGAGTAGAGTAGCAAATTTCACGCGGCCCCGGGTATATCAAAATGCAGGGCCCATGCATCATTGCCTTTCGGTCGAACCTACGTCCACAATTTTTTGTACATACTATATCTCCACTAGTCCCCGAACCCAAAATGTTGCCTCGTTCCCGTAAAACCAAATGGCCCACACATATTTAAGGCGTCGACTCGAACCCGTTTACTACGACGTGGCCCCGCATGTCGTAGTACTCCTACAAACCCTACCGCCGCACTCATCATCGGTTTTCTTCAAGAGGACGAGGGAGAAGCCGATTTGTAGTTGAGGCGCTTTCAAAAAAAGGATCTGTAGTGGAGACCCCTACCCTAGGGTGCCCTAGGTAGCTGTCGCACGCATCATTGTTTTCTCTTTTCTTTATGCTCTTGCGCCCTAGAGTGAAATGATGGTTGCTTCGTCCGTCCAGCTTAATGCGGGAAAGGTTGGGCTTTGTGATTTGACCCCTCATCGCTCATTTTGTACTACTGCGGCGCTACGACCGGGGTGCCTCCAATTCCAACCGCTGCTCCGAACTGTAATTTGGTGCATCACACGTGGAACAAGATGGTGGATGAGCCACATGTCGGCCAAAGGGGTCCTGTTAAGTGTGTCACCATTTCGTGTGCGGACTGACCCTGCTTGAGTTGCTACGCCAACACGACAGGAGCAACCTATCACTTGGTTTTGCTCCTTGGTGAATCCCGACTATATTGATCTAAAAATATACGTGCTGAACTACCCTCTCTGTCTTGTTTTTTTTATTTTTAGGCGTCTCGGTTTGTAGGGCCTGCATGTAGTTCTAGGTCATCCATTTGACTAACTAAATATGAGTTACTATGTCACAAAAAGTATATCATCGGATTCTTAAGCGGATGTAGTTGTATTTAAAAGTCGAGGGCGGGGCTTTTCCTGCGCGGTAGGCGGGGTAGTTCCGCCTAGTCGGTTCGACAGAGACGCGAGAAGAAGAGGGAGTAGGCTGCGCAAACGTAGGGCTGTGTGATTTGACAGCGAGTTACTGCTGGACAGGTGGGGCCCCGTGATTTGACTTGCCATTATCATTTTAACTGCGGTGCTACGACCGGAGTGAGTCTCCCGATTCCTGACCACCTCCATAGAGGTGCCTCTCCCAATGCTCCACCATGTAGTAGAGGCTGTCTCTTGCATGAGAGCCCACTTCTCCACTTTTTCCTTGCCTCTCTTTCCTCCACATATGCAAAAATGCCATGTAAAGCGCACTATCGTACTTACTTTTACTTGCTCCTACAGGTGCTTAAGCTTGCCACATAGGCATAAAGTTTGATGTGGCAAGTTAATCAAGAAGAGAGAGACTAGTTTGGTGACCCAAGGAAGAAATAGTGATAAGTGTGTGTACCTAGGTGAAAAGACAATTTTGAGTCTATAGCTAATTAAATGAAGCAAACTTAGCAACACTATTCCATTGGAAGAGGTCACTCCTTGGGAAATGCAATAAATACTAGTACTCCCCGTGTCCCATAATATAAGAACGTTTTTGGCACTACACTAGTGTCAAAAACGTTCTTATATTATGGGACGGAGGGAGTACGAAGAAGAGATAGAGAGGAGTAAAAAAATACACTTATAGCCAACCTTGTTGTAGTATGAGTGACTAAGTGATGACTATGTATGACATGCCAACATCAGATAGCCTAACACACCTTGTTAAATCTCCAAGGGCGCGACTGCGCGAGCGACGTGATGGTCGTGGTAGGCGCGACCATGATACGGGCTGCTGGCAGCCCTTGGATCTGAGATCAAACGGTCGCATGCTAAGTTGCTGAAAATTTGCAGAATAACCCTCCAGGATAGGATATTCACCCATAGGTCTAGAATCACGCCATGCAACCGTTCGATCTCAGATCCAGGGGCTCTCGGAAGCCCGTATCATGGGAGAATGGAAAGCCACTACCCTGCCGTTCGCACGCTGGCAGTTCGCTCCTACTCGTCCCCGCACGTCCTTCAATACTATGGCGGTTCGCTCCTAGTCGTCCCGTCCATTCACATTACGGCAGTTCCACTAATCCTAACCCTCCTCCCAAATCCATGGCGTCCCAAATCTCCACGATCGATGGTGAGTACAAGGTTAGAACCATCACCGGCGATGAGTTCGACGTCATCTACACCCATTCTTCCGCGACAGTGAAAGGATGCCTTTCTCGCTTCAGACGCATGTTCAAAAACTCAGATGATGAGTGGGTCGCTGGGCTAGATGTTGAGTACACCACAGTCCTGGGACGAGAGAAGGATCTAAAGGACGAAGAGAGGAAGAAGCCCGCCGTGATCCAGGTTTGCGTACATAACGTTTGCTTGGTCTACCACATATGCCATGCCGATGTTGTGTGCCAGGATTTTAAGAACTTCCTTAAGGACAAAAGAGTGAAATTCGTTACTGTAGGCTTTAAGAACGACAGGGATGTCCTGCGTCGGATAGGTCTCATTGTAGGCCAGCCCTTCGATCTCCAGAAGGCAAGCCTGGTGTCCTCCTCTCAACCTTCAATGCTGACCCTGGCAGGAGCCATGGTTCATCCTTCGTACTGTAAACTGGAGAAACCTCATTACACGTTTCATCGTCATGCATGGCAGCGGAATGTACTAGATATAGACCACATCCACTACGTTGCAACGGATGGCTACCTTTGTTTCAATATCTACAAGGGTTGGATGAAGAGCAACATCCAAGTATGCGGTTCAAGCAAACAAGTATCGGCCAAGAGGGAGAGGGAAAAGGACGAAGTCGAGGACGTGGATGAGGACTCCGAGTAAGGTGGCAGTGTCGTTGCTCATGGTAGTTCTAAACTTCTAATGCAGTGTCTACCGGATTAGTTGCATAGTTTAATTTCAGGTGTGCTTATTTTAATTTGAGGGGTGTGTTGTGCTGAGCCCCCAGCAGAACTATGTTATGTTTCTTCTCGTTACTTTAACTCTTCAGTATGTACATACTACTAGTATTTCTTTAATAGAATTTAGCACCCCAATTAAGCACGTAATAGCTTTTTTAATAGTACTATATGCATAATTTGGCGACGAGCGCTCTCTATATGTACCACCTTTTTTTTAATTTCAATTTTTGCTCCATGGCGCAATCCATCGATAGTACTACTGTACAAAAGTATACATTTTTAAAAGGCTAGAGTATTGTTCATCACATATATAGCCAGCTAAATTCTTAACCTAGAACGATGAGCAAGCCATGTAGTAAATCGATACGAAGGATAGTAAAAATGAGGTTATTTTACCGAGCGGTCGGTGGGGGAGCATGGCCTGTCATGCGGTCCCACGTGTCATGATGTACCAAGGCGATGCGTGTGTCCCTCTTGAGGCTGAAGCAATACTACGTGGTTTGAGATGATGGCGAACCGAAGTGTGAAATATTGGTTGCTTTGTCCGTCTAGGAAGGTGCGACATTGTGATTTGACGTCTCATTGCTCATTACTACTACTGGGCCAGTACGAGTGGGGTGCGTCCCCCTGCTGTTCTGCACTGTTATTTGGTGCTTGACACGTTGACCCGGTTGCTATATGTCCCACATGTCAGCGATAGGAAGTACATAATTCATGAAAGGGAGCGTCGACGGAGGAGTATACTACAGAATTCATGAAAGGTAGCGACTTAGTTTTGGAAAAATCTGTTTTTACGGAGTACATACCCACTAGGGTTTATAGGGCTCATCTAAAAAACATTAATTTTCCGTTTGATAAGTCTCAATTCTACTATACTAGTAGTAGTACCATTACATGTTGGATTTCGAGGTGCGTTAGATCACCCGATGCAAGCAGTGTCAAGAGGAAACTAACCAATGCATGTACAAGTTCATGGAAATTTAGTGGTCATTCATGCATTCGTTCTAATTAATGCCTCGGTAAACATAACTTCTTGAGAAAAACGAGCGTACTAATTACTTGTGCAAACTATGAAATTAATTCGACCACTCACCGTCTACCTTGGTTGGAGAGATTTTGAAATTGAGCCATAAAGTGGAAAGGAGGGAGTAGTAACTTTTGTCTTGATTACTATTTGTGGCCTTGTATAGATGCAAAATGTATTTTTTTATAGTGGCCTCGTATAAGTAAATGGAGGGGGTACTAACCAAAGTACGTAGTAGGGACGAGGAGTAAACAGAGGGAGTAGTAAAATTTTCTCCTCGTGCTGTGAGCCACCGCGCGCGTGGGCGAGGGAGCGGGCGTAAAGGCGTACAGTAGTAGTAGTACTACTACTACTACTCGTAAGCAAGCTTCACCTCATCCTGTTAGCCACCGCGCCCGTGGGCGGGGGAGACGGCGTACTAAGCAAGCTTCTACTCGTTCTGCGAGTTGACGGGACACATTAAAAGTACTCCAGTGTATAGAGCCTTGCCTCTAATGTAGGCCCCACATGGTTTGCCTCTTTTTTTAATTTAACATAACTCGTCAAGTCGCAATGTGTTTGTTCACCCGTGGTAGACAATCCTCCCTCCACCAAGTGGACAACCAGTACACGTGCCAAATTACCATGTGGGTTGATACGTCCATTTTGCATCATGCTTTCATATCAATATTTATTGCATTATGGGCTGTTATTACACATTATGTCACAATACTTAAGCCTATTCTCTCTTATTTTACAAGGTTTACATAAAGAGGGAGAATGCCGACAGCTGGGATTCTGGGCTGGAAAAGGAGCAAATATTAGAGACCTATTCTGCATAGCTCCAAAAGTCCTGAAACTTCACAGAAGATGTTTTCCAAATATATAAAAAATACTCAGCGGAAGAAACTCACCGGGGGGCCCACACCCTGCCCACGAGGGTGGGGGGTGCGCCCCCCACCCTCGTGGGCCCCCTGGTGGCCCTCCGGTGGCCATCTTCTGCTATATCGAGTCTTTCGATGGGAAAAAATGATAAGCCATCTTCTCGGATGAAACTCCGCCGCCACGAGGCGGAACCTTGGCGGAACCAATCTAGGGCTCTGGCGGAGCTCTTCTGTCGGGGAAACTTCCCTCCCGGAGGGAGAAATCACCGCCATCATCATCACCAATGCTCCTCTCATCAGGAGAGGGCAATCTCCATCAACATCTTCATCAGCACCATCTCATCTCAAAACCCTAGTTCATCTCTTGTATCCAATTCTTGTCTCCAAGTCCAGGATTGGTGCTAGTAGGTTCCTAGTAGTGTTAATTACTCCTTGTAGTTGATGCTAGTTGGTTTAATTGGTGGAAGATCATATGTTCAGATCCTATATGCATATTAATACCCCTCTGATTATGAACATGTTTATGCTTTGTGAGTAGTTACTTTTGTTCCTGAGGACATGGGAGAAGTCTTGCTATTAGTAGTCATGTGAATTTGGTATTCGTTCAATATTTTGATGAGATGTATGTTGTCTCTCCTCTAGTGGTGTTATGTGAACGTCGACTACATGACACTTCACCATTGTTTGGGCCTAGAGGAAGGCATTGGGAAGTAATAAGTAGATGATGGGTTGCTAGAGTGACAGAAGCTTAAACCCAAGTTTACGCGTTGCTTCGTAAGGGGCTGATTTGGATCCATATGTTTCATGCTATGGTTAGGTTTACCTTAATACTTTTGTTGTAGTTGCGGATGCTTGCAATAGAGGTTAATCATAAGTGGGATGCTTGTCCAAGTAAGGGCAGCACCCAAGCACCAGTCCACCCACATACCAAATTATCAAAGTACCAAACACGAATCATATGAACGTGATGAAAACTAGCTTGACGATATTCCCATGTGTCCTCAGGAGCGCTTTACATCATATAAGAGTTTGTCCATGCTTGTCCTTTGCTACAAAAAGGATTGGGCCACATTGCTGCACCTTATTTACTTTTGTTACTTGTTGCTCGTTACAAATTATCTTATCACAAAACTAGCTGTTACCACTTATTTCAGTACTTGCAGAGAATACCTTGCTGGAAACCGCTTATCATTTCCTTCTGCTCCTCGTTGGGTTCGACACTCTTACTTATTGAAAGGACTACGATAGATCCCCTATACTTGTGGGTCATCAAGACTCTTTTCTAGTGCCATTGCCGGGGAGTGAAGCGCCTTTGGTAGGTGGAATTTGGTAAGGAAAAATCTATATAGTGTGCTGAAATTTACTATCACTTGTTACTATGGAAAGTAATCCTCTGAGGGGCTTGTTCGGGGTATCTTCACCCCGACCAGTAGATCAAAGAGTTGCTCCTCAACCTACTGAACCTACTGAAAATGAAAATGAAAATGCTTGCTTTGAAGTTCCTATGGGTATGATAGAAAAACTGCTAGCTAATCCTTTTTTAGGAGATGGAACAAACCATCTTGATGAACATCTGATATATGTGGATGAAGCTTGTGGATTATTTAAGCTTGCAGGTGTACTTGGAGATGTTATTAAGAAGAAGGTCTTCCCTTTATCTTTGAGGGGAGATGCATTGACATGGTATAGGCTATGTGATGATATGAGGTCTTGGAATTACAAACGATTGAAATTGGAATTTCATCAGAAGTTTTATCCTATGCATCTTGTTCATCGTGATCACAATTATATATATATATAACTTCTGGCCTCGCGAAGGAGAAAGCATCGCCCAAGCTTGGGGGAGACTTAAATCAATGTTATATTCATGCCCCAATCATGAGCTCTCAAGAGAAATGATTATTCAAAAAATTTGTGCTCGGCTTTCTGGTAACAATCGCACCATGCTTGATACTTCTTATGCTGGCTCTTTTATGATGAAGACTATTGGATTCAAATGGGATTTATTGGAAAGAATTAAACACAACTCTGAATATTGGGACCTCGACAATGGTATGGAGTCAGGTATGACACCTAGTTTTGATTGTGTTAAATCTTTTATGGATACCGATATTTTTCGTAAATTTAGCACTAAATATGGACTTGACTCTGAGATAGTAGCTTCTTTCTGTGAATCTTTTGCTACCTATGTTGATCTCCCCAAGGAGAAGTGGTTTAAATATCATCCTCCCATAGAAGTAAAAGTAGCTATACCTATTAAAGTTGAAGAAAAGACTATCACTTATGATAATCCTGTTGTTCCTACTTCTTATGTTCAGAAACCACCTTTCCATGTTAGGATAAAGGATCATGCTAAAGCTTCAACTGTAGTTCGTAAAAGCAATATTAAAACATATACACCTCCTGAGAAAGTTAAAGTTGAACCTAATATTGCTATTGTTAAAGATCTCTTGTCTGATAATATTAATGGGCACGTTATTTATTTCTGTAATGAAACTGCTAGAATTGCTAAACCCTGTGATAAAGATAAACCTAGACCTGTGGTAGGCATGCCTGTTATTTCTGTTAAAATAGGAGATCATTGTTATCATGGCTTATGTGATATGGGTGCTAGTGCTAGTGCAATACCCATTAGCCTTTATAGAGAAATTATGCATGATATTGCACCTGTTGAGTTAGAAGAAATTGAAGTTACAATTAAACTTGCCAATAGAGATACTATTTCACCGATGGGAATTGTTAGAGATGTTGAAGTCTTGTGTGGGAAAACGAAATATCCTGCTGATTTTCTTGTTCTTGGTTCCCCACAAGATAGCTTTTGTCCCATTATATTTGGTAGACCCTTCTTGAACACTGTTAATGCTACCATAGATTGCAAAAGAGATGTTGTTACTGTCGGTTTAGATGATATGTCTCATGAATATAATTTTTCTAAATTTAGTAGACAACACCGTGAAGAAGAATTACCTAGTAAAGATGAAATTATTGGTCTTGCTTTTATTGTCGTACCTCCTAGTGATCCTTTAGAACAATATTTGCTAGACCATGAAACTGACATGTTTATGAATGAAAGAAGGGAATTATATGAAGTATTCTTTAAACAGGAACCTATTCTGAAAAACAATTTACCTGTTGAAATCCTAGGGGATCCTCCTCCACCCAAGGGTGATCCCGTGTTTGAGCTTAAACCGTTACCTGATACTCTTAAATATGCTTATCTTGATGAGAAAAATATATATCCTGTTATTATTAGTGCTAACCTTTCAGAGCAGGAGGAAGAGAGATTATTGAAAACTCTGAAGAAGCACCGTGCTGCTATTGGGTATACTCTTGATGATCTTAAGGGCATTAGTCCCACTCTATGCCAACATAAAATTAATTTGGAAGAAGATGCTAAACCAGTCCGTGATCATCAACGCCGGCTGAATCCTAAAATGAAAGAAGTGGTAAGAAAGGAGATACTAAAGCTCCTTGAGGCAGGTATAATTTATCCCGTTGTTGATAGTCAGTGGGTAAGCCATGTCCATTGTGTCCCTAAGAAGGGAGGTATTACTGTTGTTCCTAATGATAAAGATGAATTGATTCCTCGAAGAATTATTACAGGTTATAAGATGGTAATTGATTTCTGCAAATTAAATAAGGCTACTAAAAAAGATCATTACCCCTTACCTTTTATCGATCAAATGCTAGAAAGATTGTCCAACCATACACATTTTTTCTTTCTAGATGGTTATTCTGGTTTCTCTCAAATACCCGTGTCAGCCAAAGATCAATCAAAGACTACTTCTACATGCCCTTTTGGTACTTTTGCTTATAGATGTATGCCTTTTGGTTTATGTAATGCACCTGCTACCTTTCAAAGATGCATGATGGCTATATTATCTGACTTTTGTGAAAAAGATTTGTGAGGTTTTCATGGATGACTTTTCCGTCTATGGATCTTCTTTTGATGGTTGCTTGAGTAACCTTGATCGAGTTTTGCGGAGATGTGAAGAAACTAATCTTGTCTTGAATTGGGAAAAGTGCCACTTTATGGTTAATGAAGGTATTGTCTTGGGTCATAAAGTTTCTGAAAGAGGTATTGAAGTTGATAAAGCCAAGGTTGATGCTATTGAACAGATGCCATGTCCCAAGGACATTAAAGGTATAAGAAGTTTCCTTGGTCATGCCGGTTTTTATAGGAGGTTCATTAAGGACTTCTCAAAAATTTCTCGGCCTCTGACTAATTTATTACAAAAAGATATACCATTTGTTTTTTATGATGCTTGTGTAGAAGCATTTGAAATACTTGAGAAAGCATTGATCTCTGCACCTGTTGTTCAGCCACCTAATTGGAATTTACCCTTTGAAATTATGTGTGATGCTAGTGATTATGCTGTAGGTTTTGTTCTAGGACAAAGAGTTGATAAGAAACTAAATTTTATTCAATATGCTAGTAAAACTCTAGACAATGCTCAAAGAAATTATGCTACCACTGAAAAAGAATTCTTAGCAGTTGTATTTGCTTGTGATAAGTTTAGACCTTATATTGTTGATTCTAAAGTAACTATTCACACTGATCATGCTGCTATTAAATATCTTATGGAAAAGAAAGATGCTAAACCTAGACTTGTTAGATGGGTTCTCTTGCTACAAGAATTTGATTTGCATATTGTTGATAGAAAAGGAGCTGAGAACCCCGTTGCAGACAACTTGTCTAGGTTAGAAAATGTGCTTGATGACCCACTACCTATTGATGATAGCTTCCCTGATGAGCAATTAAATGTCATAAATGCTTCTCATACTGCTCCATGGTATGTTGATTATGCTAATTACATTGTTGCTAAGTTTATACCACCTAGTTTCACATACCAGCAAAAGAAAAAGTTCTTCTATGATTTGAGGCATTACTTTTGGGATGACCCACACCTTTATAAAGAAGGAGTAGATGGTGTTATTAGATGTTGTGTACCTGAGCATGAACAGGAACAGATCCTATGCAAGTGTCACTCCGAAGCTTATGGAGGACACCATGCTGGAGATAGAACTGCACATAAGGTATTGCAATCTAGTTTTTATTGGCATACTCTCTTCAAGGATGCCCGTAAGTTTGTCTTATCTTGTGATGAATGTCAAAGAATTGGTAATATTAATAGATGTTAAGAAATGCCTATGAATTATTCACTTGTTATTGAACCATTTGATGTTTGGGGCTTTGACTATATGGGACCCTTTCCTTCCTCTAATGGATATACACATATTTTAGTTGCTGTTGATTACATTACTAAGTGGGTAGAAGCTATTCCAACTAGTAGTGCTGATCATAACACTTCTATTAAAATGCTTAAAGAAGTTATTTTTCCAAGATTTGGAGTCCCTAGATATTTAATGACTGATGGTGGTTCACATTTTATTCATGGTGCTTTCTGTAAAATGCTCGCTAAATGTGATGTTGATCATAGAATTGCATCTCCTTATCATCCTCAGTCTAGTGGTCAAGTAGAATTGAGTAATAGAGAACTCAAATTAATTTTGCAAAAGACTGTTAATAGGTCTAGAAATAATTGGTCCAAGAAACTTGATGATGCATTATGGGCCTATAGAACTACATATGAAAATCCTATGGGTATGTCTCCGTATAAAATGGTCTATGGAAAAGCATGTCACTTACCTCTCGAACTAGAACACAAGGCTTATTGGGCTATTAAAGAACTTAATTATGATTTTAAACTTGCTCGTGAGAAGAGGTTATTTGATATTAGCTCACTTGATGAATGGAGAACCCAAGCCTACAAAAATGCCAAGTTTTTTAAAGAAAAAGTTAAAAGACGGCATGACAAAAGGATACAAAAGCGTGAGTTTAATGTAGGTGATTATGTATTGCTATACAACTCTCGTTTAAGATTTTTTGCAAGAAAACTTCTCTCTAAATGGGAAGGTCCCTACGTTATCGAGGAGGTCTACCGTTCCAGTGCCATAAAAATCAACAACTTTGAAGGCACAAACCCGGAGGTGATGAACGGTCAAAGAATCAAACATTATATCTCAGGTAATCCCATAAATGTTGAAAACAATGTTATTGAAACCGTAACCCCGGAGGAATACATAAGGGAGACTTTCCAGAATGTTTCAGACTCCGAAAAGGAATAGGTATGTGGTACGGTAAGTAAACCGACTCCAAAACAATTTTTAAGGCAATATTTCTCCATTTTGGAATATTTAGAAAAATAGAAAAATAAGAAGCAGTCCGGGAAGGACATGAGGCCTCCACGAGGGTGGGGGCGCGCCCTACCCTACTGGGCGTGCCCCCCTACCTTGTGGGCATCTCATGTGCTCTCCGGACTCCGTTTTCGTACACAACACATATTTCGGTCGGTAAAAATTCATTATATAATCTCCCAGGGGTTTTGACTCCCGTATCACGCAAATATCTCTTGTGTTTGTTTTGAGTTGTCCTGCTGCAGACAGAGCAACATGCCGTCCCAGGATTCGGAAGGAGAAAGCTATGTGGCTGATTACCTCGCAGATCCTAAGGTCTATGGGGATGTGGAGCACTGTGGTTGGACTACGGAAGAAGAATAGGACTATGAACCCAAGGGAAAGGAGGAGACGAGCTCAGATGAAGATGAAGTCCCACTACCTCAACCTGGGGACATGCATGTGGAGTTCAAAAAGTCAAGCCTCCCGGATAGTGTAAAGAAACCTAAGATCGAGTTTATCCCTTTTCGCCACTTGCAGGAGAACAAGCAGGAACTATGCCTTGGAAGAAGGACGACAAGCCCACGCCATCAACAAAATCACCACCATCTCCATCAACAAAGAAGAATTGAGTATCTGGTATGGGCACTCCACTTGGCAACTGCCAAGCTTGGGGGAGTGCCCCGGTATCGTATCACCATCACTTTATCTTTACTGTTTTTCTTAGTTCGATCCTTTTGGTAATATCTTGATCTAGTAGAATAAAAGTTCTTAGTATGATTTAGTCATGAGTTTTGCTTTAATTATCCTTCTATGTAATCGAGTCCGTGAGCTATATAATAAAGATTAGTGTTGAGTCAAGGGCTTGATTATTTTGCCATGATCCTAAGTGAATAAAAGAAAAAAGAAATAAATAAAAAGAAACAAAGAGATCATGTGAATCTTATGGAGAGTAATGAGCTCACATAGAAAGAGTATGATGAATAAAAGTTGTTGAGAGTTAACAAACACAGTTTTGGTTATCGTTGCAATTAATAGGAAATAATAAAGAAAGAGAGGTCTTCACATATAAATATACTATCTTGGACATCTTTTATGATTGTGAGCACTCATTAAAATATGACATGCTAAAGAGTTGACATTGGACAAGGAAGACAACGTAATGGGTTATGTTTTCTTACATCTGAGATAAATTATATTGTCTTGGATCTTCCAACATGATGAGCTTGCCTTTCCCCCTCATGCTAGCCAAATTCATTGCACCAAGTAGAGATACTACTTGTGCTTCCAAATACCCTCAAACCAGTCTTGCCATAGAGTACACCATATCTACCTATGGATTGAGTAAGATTCATCAAGTAAGTTGTCATCGGTGCAAACAATAAAAATTGCTCTCTAAATATGTATGATTGATTGGTGTGGAGGAAATAAGCTTTATATGATCGTGTGATATGGAAGTAATAAAAGCGACAGACTGCATAATAAAGGTCCATATCACAAGTGGCAATATAAAGTGACATTCTTTCGCATTAAGATTTTGTGCATCCAACCATAAAAGCGCATGACAACCTCTGCTTCCCTCTGCGAAGGGCCTATCTTTTACTTTTATCTCCTACATTGCATAAGAGTCATCATGATCTTCACCCTTCCTTTTCACATTTTATCCTTTGGCAAGCACAATATGTTGGAAAGATCCTGGTATATATGGCTAATTGGATGTGAGTTTTCATGAACTATTACTGTTGACATTACCCTTGAGGTAAAACGTTGGGAGGCAAAACTATAAGCCCCTATCTTTTTCTGTGTCCGATTGAAACTCCATGCCCATAAGTATTGCGTGAGTGTCAGCAATTGTGAAAGACTATATGATAGTTGAGTATGTGGACTTGCTGAAAAGCTCTTATACATTGACTCTTTCCTATGTTATGATAAATTGAAATTGCTTCAATGACTGAGATTGTAGTTTGTTGATTTTCAATGAAGTTTATGATTCATACTTGATATTGTGATTGAATTATTACTCTAGCATTAGAGATTATATGACAAAGAATTATATGAGTTGCTGTTCTAAGAATCATCATGATTCCCTCATGTCCATATTTTATTTTTATCGACACCTCTATCTCTAAACATGTGGACATATTTTCCGATTTCGGCTTATCGCTTGAGGACAAGCGAGGTCTAAGCTTGGGGGAGTTGACCCGTCCATTTTGCATCATGCTTTCATATCAATATTTATTGCATTATGGACTGTTATTACACATTATGTCACAATACTTATGCATATTATCTCTTATTTTACAAGGTTTACATAAAGAGGGAGAATGCCAGCAGCTGGGATTCTGGGCTGGAAAAGGAGCAAATATTAGAGACCTATTCTGCACAGCTCCAAAAGTCCTGAAACTTCATGGAAGATGTTTTCCAAATATATAAAAAATACTCAGCGGAAGAAACTCACCGGGGGGCACACCCTGCCCACGAGGGTGGGGGCGCGCCCTACCCCCTGGGCGCGCCCCCTACCTCGTGGGCCCCCTGGTGGCCCTCCGGTGGCCATCTTCTGCTATATGGAGTCTTTCGATGGGAAAAAATGATAAGCCATCTTCTCGGACGAAACTCCACCACCATGAGGCGGAACCTTGGCGGAACGAATCTAGGGCTCTGGCGGAGTTCTTCTGCCGGGGAAACTTCCCTCCCGGAGGGGGAAATCATCGCCATCGTCATCACCGATGCTCCTCTCATTAGGAGAGGGCAATCTCCATCAACATCTTCATCAGCACCATCTCATCTCAAAACCCTAGTTCATCTTGTCGGCGTTCTGGGAACGGGGGTCCCCAGACTTGCCTGCCTGCAGCCTGCGGCGTGGCTCAAAGGGGGCCCAGCACGGCCCATCTTCATCAACACAAGACCCAAGACCCTCGCGAGGGGCCAAGCCTCGCGGGGCGGACAACGCGGAGCTTCCTCAGGCACGGCCTCATCAGGCTGGCTCACGAGGAGGCGTCGAAATCAAGGCGGGGTACCTCACTAGGTGCCCATGACGTAAGCCATGACGACCAAGGGCGCCAGGCAGGCGCCAGCCCGTGCAGTGTCCTCCTTTCCTCTTTGGTGCAAAGGGGGCAAGCGCAGGCGAGAGGATCAAGCAAAGGCATCCATTTTGGTGCAATGAGACCAAGACCAGTCCAACGGTGGGAAGGAGGTCATCGTGGAGCCCAGGACGGCGTCACCATAGAGCCTTTGGCAGGCGAGGACCCACTTTAGTCAGGACAAGTGTACCCGATGTTCCCCTTCAAAATGGCCAATTGTTGGCGCCCTTCCCGCTCAATATTTGGGAGGAGGCCCAGGGCCCTTGCCTATAAATAGGACTAGCCACCCCCAGGGTAGGAGAGGATGATGAAGATGAAGTAGAGCATCTAGATCAAGAGAGGTCCAGAACCTGGGCAAGCAGAGAATCAGAGATAGAGAGAGAGAAGGGCGGCTGAGCTCCTCCTAGCAGTTCATCGCCCCAGCCAAGAGCAGACCCTCACGAGGCTGTTCTTCCTTGTATTGTTCATCATCATCAGCCCAAGAGGCAATCCACCAACCACAAACTAGAGTAGGGTATTACACCACAATGGTGGCCTGAACTAGTATAAACCTTGTGTCCCTTGTGCTGTTCTTTCAGTAGTTTAGATCTTTGCAAGACGGAGAGGTAGAAGGCGTAATCTCCGCGCGCACCCCAGAGTTCGAACCTCAAGGGTCTGCCGGAACCCGAAATCCGACATTTGGCGTGCCAGGTAGGGGTGCACCGGAATTCGTCTTCCACCGCTCCGTTCTCCTCCGACCGTCGCGTCCATGTCCGACGCTCGTCGGGCCCGCGCCGAGCGCCGGGACGCCATCGCTTCCCGTGTCGCCCAGACGGCGCCCGTCGGCGGGCGTCCTCGTCGTTCCCCGTCACCCGCCATCAACGCCGCCACTGGCCCGGCAGGGGACGAGCAGCAAGCGTCGTCTCAGCATCCATCCGTGCGGCAAGACGGTCGCACCGCTACTCCATCGCTCATACCAGCTGTTTCTTCGTCCCGTGCGCTCCGCACACCCTTGGAGGCTCGAGCTGCGCTCATTGCGGCAAACGAGCTCCCGTGCTACCGTCCCGTCGACGACGTCTACGAAGAGTGGCTCGACCGCGTCGTCGAGCTCGTCCGCGCCGCAGGGGGCTCTCCCGTGTCGTCCGTTCCGCTGCGCTGCACCCCGCCCCGCGCGGGCAACGAAGCTCCAGGGGCGTACCAGCCGCCTCCTCTCCAAGAAGACGCCATGGCTCCAAGGCGCGTGGCCCCTGGGCGGAACCCGCTCCGTCAGGTGCCAGCGCAGCAAGAACGGAGCTACCAAGAAGTCCCTCGCCCGCAAGAAGCTGCCCGGGCGCTCCCTGCTCCAGCACATCGCGACCCTGCTCCAGCTCCGGCACGCCAAGACCCCACGCTGCTCCCAGCTGCAGCGCATGGGGACCCGCAAGACCAAGATATCCACCAGCCAAAGCCTTTCGTGGCCACCGCAGGCTGCCGTGCCTACACCACCGAGCTGCGTAGCGTAGCGTGGCCCGGCAAGTTCAAGCCAGACCTGCCTCCTCGTTACAACGGCACGACCGATCCTACGGAGTTCCTCCAGCTCTATGAGCTGGGCATCGAAGCTGCCAGCGGGGACAAGAAGGTCATGGCGAACTGGTTCCCCATGGCGCTCAAGGAAGGAGCTCGCACCTGGCTCCTAAATCTGGCTCCAGGCACAATCTCTTCCTGGGACCAGATGCGCACCCGCTTCATCACCAACTTCCAAGGTACTCACGACCGGCCGTCCACCGTGAGCGACATGCGCCGCATCAAGCAACAACCCGGAGAGACCCTGCAAAAGTACATCCAGCGCTTCAACAGCGCGCGCCTCAAGATCCCCAAGGTGTCCGAGGAGGCCATCATCTCAGCCTTCTCTGATGGTGTGCACGACGTCAAGATGAAGGAGGAGCTGGCGATGCATGAAGACCTGTGCACCTCCCTGGAGCTATTCAACTTGGCGACCAAGTGTGCCAGGGCTGAGGAAGGACGTCTCTCCCTCCTCGAGCTGCCTGTCGCGGACCCAGAAGAGAAGAAGCCCAAGGCCAAGGACGTGAAGCGCAAGGGGGCTACCGTGCTCGCGGCAGAACCAGACACCAAGCGGGGCAAAGATCTGCCTGAGTCCTCCAGGGGCAGCCGGTACTGTGTGTACCACAACCTCCACACCCACAACACCAACGAATGCCAAGAACTCCGCCTCGTGCGAGAAGGAAGGATCGACTGTCGTCCCGACCGTGCTAATCGAGGCTACGGCCGAGGAGGAGGAAGAAACGCAGGACGCTGGGAAGACCGCGGCCCGCGCCAAGGGTGGCGCGATCAACCTCGCGAGGATCGCTGGCGAGACCTGCCTCGCGAGGGGGACTGGAGGGATCAGCCTCGTGAGGATCGCCCACAAGGCAACGCAGGCCTCCCTCCACTGACGCCTCAGCCAAGGAAGAACAAGGACCGCCATCAAGACGAAGGGGCTGGGGGCTTCCAGGAGCCACGCGCAATCGCCTGCATCCTGGGCGGAGCTCAAGCCCCAGTCTCCCAACGCATCTTCAAGCACTTTGCCCGCGAAGTGAATGCAGTCCTCCCCAAGCTCGAAGCAACGCGCCCTCTCAGGTGGTCGGCGTGCGCCATCACATTCAGCTCAGCGGATCAACTCAAGTGTGCGGCCACAACCGGAGTCCTCCCGATGCTTTGCTCCCCAGTCATCAGCAATGTACTGGTCACAAGGACCCTCATCGATGGTGGGGCAGGGCTCAACATCCTGTCCGTGGAAACATTCAACAATCTCCAAGTGCCCTATGACCAGCTTCAGCCAACCAAGCCCTTCTCCGGAGTCACCGACGGTTCCACGGTCCCGATTGGGCAGGTCCGCCTCCCTGTCACCTTCGGGGCACGCAACAACTACCGCACCGAGCTCATCGACTTCGACGTCACCCACATCCGCCTGCCGTACAACTCCATCCTCGGGTACCCAGCGCTGGCCAAGTTCATGGCCGTAACTCACCATGGCTACAACATCCTCAAGATGCCAGGAAGTGGCGGAGTCATCACGGTGCCCTGTGAAGAGAAGGATGCAGTGTGTTCCCTGGAGCGAGCCTTTCAGGCCGCGTCACTGGAAGACCCGGATCGCGGAAGCAGGAGGCTTCCCGAGACCACCCCCGGGAAGAAGAAGACATCGTCCGGACCGGCCCCTCAGGAGGCGGACCCCTCAGGGCCCGCGTCTACCCAAGGGGAACCTCCTTCCATCGCATAGGAAAGCGCGCCCGGCACCCTCCTCAGGCAGGGCTCGGGGGCTCTCCCCTGGAGGGCCGCCGACCTAGCCAGGGTCACGAGGGAGGCGCTTGGGCACCACGTGGAGGCATGTTTCGAAGCATGTTTCCCTCAAGAAGGAGCAAGGCAAGGAAGGTCAGACCCGCAGGAGTCCATCGACAAGGCCACTCAAGAACTGCAGGAATCAAGAGTCATGAGAGGCTACCACCGTCTGCCGGCTGTGGCTCGCCATCCAGGTGAGGATGGTGGGCTGCGCGTCTGCATCGACGTACCAGGGCTCAACCAAGTCGCTACGATGGAGCGCCTCTGGCCCTTGCGAGTGGGGCACTGCGGGGGTCCGCCCCACAGCTACGTTCGCATGCCTTACGGCTTGCCGAGCACGGCTGCTACGTACTAGCGCCTCATGAGGGGCATCATGGAGGCACAAGAAGACAGGCGTTCCGCAGCCTTGGCGAAGATGGAGATGATTCGCGAAGAGCCACCAGTGCCTCCGGAGCCTCCCGAGGCCCCTGGGCCTGGGGGCTCATGAGGATCGGCTTCCGCAGCCCACCGAGTCTGCTGCACCAACACCCCTTCGTCCTCGACATCTTCAGGTGACATCTTTCAAGTTTCATTTCTAGCTGGGAGCGCCCTCCCAGGGCTGCATCATTCCCAGGCTGCGTGGGTCCGTCCCTGCGGCATGTATCCCTTTCATTTCATGTTGTTAGCTTGCTTTGTTGGGGGCGCCCCCCGGGCTGCATCATCCCCAAGTCGCTCAGGCCTGACCCAGCGATGCCTACCTTCCTAGCATCTATTTGAATGAATCCTCTCCTTTGCGGATAACGTGTTTGATCTAGTTGCCTGCTCAACTGACGCCAACTGACGGGATTGCTCCCATAACGGCACGATGCTTGCGCATGGGTCCGTCCCTGCAACATCGACAAACCTGAATGGCTGAGCTCTGGCCGCGGCAGCCCCACATGGCGCCACCTCGTCAAGCCTTCAGTGCCTCACTTCCCCTCGGAAGCAACTAACGGCTGACTGATAATTGTCATGGCAACCCCTTCCTCCTTCTATGATGACTTTACAGGATCCCCTAAGGGAGTCACGCCAGGCAAGGCCCTCGTGGCGTTCCCTTCACTCTCGTCCACGCGAACCGCTTGCACGTTAAAGGGGGGTGCCTGAGCATCGCGACTTAGGGCTCCTACTGGCTCTCCAGCCCTCACCCTCTGGCCTTGACCACGGCATCGCGACCTGGCATACCAGCGACGGCTGAGACTAGCTCGAGGGCCGGGACCCGAGGACGTAGAGCAGAAAGGGGAGCGAAGGCGGGGGAGAAGGGGCACGCGAGGACCTCGCTGAGCGATTCCGCTCCTGCCGACACGCGGACCCGATGACACACCAGGAATAATCCCTGATTCTCGAGATAAGTCACCACCCGAAAGCACCGGCTACCGTAGCACTACCCCCGCACCTAATGCAATTCCGTGTCAGTGACGCCGCTCTCTTCTCGCCGAACGACGGATGCTTGGGCGCCAAAGGGGACCTCCTGAGCATCACGACTCAGGGGCTCTTACCGGACCCCAAGTCACTCACCTCCTGGCCTTGACCACGGCATCACAACCTGGCATACCAGCGACGGCTGACGCCGCCTTGGGACTGGGACCTGTCGACGCAGAGCACCAAGCCCTCGCGAGGTTTGAAAGGGAGAACTGAGCTAAGACGGAATCAGCAACTCACACAGCTCTGCAGCAAGGGTTATATATTAACAAACAGGATCACAGGCACCTTACAAGCCCCCATGGGGCGCATTTTGATTCCTCGCAGGGGACGGATCCTAAGGGATGCTAACTACATGCGCCCCTGCAAAAGACGCCATCATCAACAGTGGGCCATCAAGCGCCGGCGCGAACCCCATCTAGATCAGAGTCGGCGACGGCCAGACGAGCCCGCCCTGCTCCAGGAGCGGCGCCAGCTCGTGGGCTCGTAGCTGTCGTCACTCGTCTCCAGAGTCACGAAGATCTCGATGGAGTCGCTGGATCCTCCGGCGCCTCCATCGCCTGTGGAGCCGCCAAGGGAGCGGTCGACGGGCCTAGCCCTCACCATGGCGAGGTCCTGGCCACCTCTCCCGGGGCAACACTCTAGCCGGCGCCCGCTCGCATCGAAGACCTTGAAGAGCATCACCGAAGCACCGTCGTAATCCAAGTGGACCGTGAAGACGCCCCTTACCCTGCAAACCCGGGCGATCTCTCTCCAGCCCCGAGTCATGTAGACCTCGCCCGGGGCAACGACCGCGACCTCTGCCTCGGTCGCGAGGGTGCTGCAGTCGGCGTGCTTCAGCCAGAGCTCCAGGGGCTCCCCCTGCGGGATGATGGAGGCGAAGAAGGGAGGAAGGCGGATACAAGACTGAAGAGGAATGGCGACGTGAAGCACGAACTCTCGGGAGGAGTCCTCGGCGTGGACCCCAGGAGGAACAACCCACACCTTCGTGACCCGTCAGCGCCGACGACGGCGCTGACCGCGGGGATCGGCATCGACCCCTTCAAGGCCCTCGACGTGGGCATACAAGGGAAGCGGGAACCCCGGCGGAGGCCGCTCGCACCAAGGCCTCGACACCACCTGACGGTCCTCCTCGTCCCGGCCGCAAAGGGCGAGTCGTTTCTTCGGCGGGAGCGGGTCTGGTCCCTCTCAAGGGGCCTTTCCCTTCTCCGATGCAGAGAACCGGCGGATCGGAGCCATCGCAGCAAGACGGAGCAAGGATCGGGAAGAAGGAAAAGCAAGGAGGGATGGACTAGAAGGGCACGCGCAGTTCCGTACTTATAGCCGGCGAAGGCCAACCGTCGGCCTCCATGATCGCAGGTAATCATGACACGATTTGCATGCATGGACTTGTCCAATCCGCGCGATCACCGAGGCATCGTGGGGAAGCGGAGACGCCCACGCCCCATCAACCGCCACGCGGCGCCCAAGGCCGCAGGCTGTTAGGGCCCGCGGCGCTTCGCCCTTGCCCTTTTGCCTCTCAGCACGGCCAAGTCCGGGCGTGCCTTGGGCCCGGGGGCTACTGTCGGCGTTCTGGGAACGGGGGTCCCCAGACATGCCTGCCTGCGGCCTGCGGCGTGGCTCAAAGGGGGCCCAGCACGGGCCATCTTCATCAACACAAGACCCAAGACCCTCGTGAGGGGCCAAGCCTCGCGGGGCGGACGACGCGGAGCTTCCTCAGGCGCGGCCTCATCAGGCTGGCTCACGAGGAGGCGGAGAAATCAAGGCGGGGTACCTCACGAGGTGCTCATGACGTAAGCCATGACGACCAAGGGCGCCAGGCGGGCGCCAGCCCGCGCAGTGTCCTCCTTTCCTCTTTGGTGCAAAGGGGGCAAGCGCAGGCGAGAGGATCAAGCAAAGGCATCCATTTCGGTGCAACAAGACCAAGACCAGTCCAACGGTGGGAAGGAGGTCATCGTGGAGCCCAGGACGGCGTCACCACAGAGCCTTTGGCAGGCGAGGACCAACTTTAGTCAGGATAAGTGTACCCGATGTTCCCCTTCAAAATGGCCAATTGTTGGCGCCCTTCCCGCTCAATATTTGGGAGGAGGCCTAGGGCCCTTGCCTATAAATAGGACTAGCCACCCCCAGGGTAGGATACGATGATGAAGATGAAATAGAGCATCTAGATCAAGAGAGGTCCAGAACCTGGGCAAGCAGAGAATCAAAGAGAGAGAGAGAAGGGCGGCTGAGCTCCTCCTAGCAGTTCATCACCCCAGCCAAGAGCAGACCCTCGTGAGGCTATTCTTCCTTGTATTGTTCATCATCATCAGCCCAAGAGGCAATCCACCCACCACAAACTAGAGTAGGGTATTACACCACAATGGTGGCCCGAACTAGTATAAACCTTGTGTCCCTTGTGTTGTTCTTTCAGTAGTTTAGATCTTTGCGAGACGGAGAGGTAGAAGGCGTAATCTCCACGCGCACCCCAGAGTTCGAACCTCAAGGGTCTGCCGGAACCCGAAATCCAACACATCTCTTGTATCCAATTCTTGTCTCCAAGTCCGGGATTGGTGCTAGTAGGTTGCTAGTAGTGTTAATTACTCCTTGTAGTTGATGCTAGTTGGTTTAATTGGTGGAAGATCATATGTTCAGATCCTATATGCATATTAATACCCCTTTGATTATGAACATGTTTATGCTTTGTGAGTAGTTACTTTTATTCCTAAGGACATGGGAGAAGTCTTGCTATTAGTAGTCATGTGAATTTGGTATTCGTTCGATATTTTGATGAGATGTATGTTGTCTCTCCTCTAGTGGTGTTATGTGAACGTCGACTACATGACACTTCACCATTGTTTGGGCCTAGAGGAAGGCATTGGCAAGTAATAAGTAGATGATGGGTTGCTAGAGTGACAGAAGCTTAAACCCTAGTTTATGTGTTGCTTCGTAAGGGGCTGATTTAGATCCATATGTTTCATGCTATGGTTAGGTTTACCTTAATACTTTTGTTGTAGTTGCAGATGCTTGCAATAGAGGTTAATCATAAGTGGGATGCTTGTCCAAGTAAGGGCAGCACCCAAGCACCGGTCCACCCACATACCAAATTATCAAAGTACCGAACGCGAATCATATGAACGTGATGAAAACTAGCTTGACGATATTCCCATGTGTCCTCGGGAGCGTTTTACATCATATAAGAGTTTGTCCAGGCTTGTCCTTTGCTACAAAAAGGACTGGGCCACATTGCTGCACCTTATTTACTTTTGTTACTTGTTGCTCGTTACAAATTATCTTAACACAAAACTATCTGTTACCACTTATTTCAGTACTTGCAGAGAATACCTTGCTGGAAACCGCTTATCGGTTCCTTCTGCTCCTTGTTGGGTTCGACACTCTTACTTATCGAAAGGACTACAAAAGAGCCCCTATACTTGTGGGTCGTCAAGGGCTGCCTTTTTCGTACAGAAATGAGCTCCGTCGTGTACCCGCATGGGTGTGGTTGGGAAAGAGACGGGAGTACGTGCGCCGTGCGTGCACCTCTTCTCTTCGTGCACGTCCCCCACCTACGTGGGTGTGTGTGAGAGAGATAGAGACCTATAAATAATGCGCCGTCCATGCCCATGCCTCCGCCCAGTCCGACCACCAGTCACCACCACGCCCCACTCCTCCTCACCTTATCTCTCATCTTTCTCCCTCCATTTTTATATACAAGGGGCCACTATCAAAATTCCAATTTGCAGATATACAAGGCCACTAACACTAATCGACGCAATATTAATGGTATTTGCCTTGTGGTACTAGCAAAGGAGGACATTAAGTATCCCTTGAATGCATGCGGGAGTTTGCAAAAAAATGCATCTTGATGTTCCGTGCAATGCACGAGCATCTTGCTAGTCCATGAAAACAACACATGGAAAAATTCCACGGCGAACTCTGATTTGAATGTGTTGGGAGGGGCTATTTGGATCTTGCCCGGGGTAGCCAAAATATTGGCGACCCTTTTGTCCACCGGTGCCTTTGCCACCGATGAACGAGGAATGGCTCGGGTGCTCATGCTGTTATGCATCCTCCAGCGCACACGTTGGAGACGAGCTCGCATGAGCTGTGTTGTTTTGTCCCACAACACCGCCCGAGCCACCCGCAAACCGACCGGCGACCTGCAAATTACGCCATCCAACCGTAGCCGCACACATTATGACAGCAACTCAACCAACCGGACGAAATTCATGCAAACACGTAGACAAACTGATATTTCATATAAACAACGAAGGAAATCATATAAAATACCGGATTTTCATACAAACATGATGGATTTCATTACATTCCAATGAACTACACGGTGCTACTTTTGGACAACACGTGTATATAATACCTGGCCTAAATGGTCGCCCGCTGATCGATTTGTGTTCCTCATGTCCGGCAGCACGATCACCAGACTGCCAGGAGCCTAGGAGGTATATGCTTCAGCGCAAAGGACGACTCGCTTCCCCACTGCCCAACTGATATCATTGGCTAGTGCCGAAGATGATGGTGGCTGGCACCAGTTCGAGTTCATCACCGGCCACTACTTCGCCATGGCCGGCACCGGCTCGAGTTCATCCTAACATTCCCCTCTTCTGTGCAGCCCATGCGGGGTCGACGAAGGTCCTCGCAACAAAAGGATCCGGCAAGACACCTATTGTGTACGCCGGCGTCGCCTCCGCGGTGGCCTTCATGGGACCCAAGCGGTGGCGGCCTCCCGTGTTCTACTTCTCCTCGATGATGGCGGCGGACACGGAGGCGTTGGCCACCGACTCGTCGCTCTCCGCGCACCCGGCTTCTGCGCTGCTTGCATGGCGCAGCCACCGGCATGGGAGTCTCGGCCACAGAAATGGGAGACGCGGTACAAGGCGGCGGCGTGGACGGCAGCAACGACGCCCATGCGCCGCTCCTTGTCGAGCTGGCCTGGAGCGGCGAGTTGCTGAACCGCGCGCTGGCTTGGGGCGGCAACTGGCTCCGTCGGGCGAGGGGAGGGAGGTGGATCAGCGAGCTGCATAGCTCGTATCCGGTGGGCTACCCAGCCAGCTTGGATGCGGAATAACTACTCTTCGTAAGCCATTGTAAGAGTGGACAAAATGGTGGAGGAGATAGGGGAGCGGCGGAGGTGTGCGATTCTTGGCTGGCGTTTGGCCTTGTTTAAATAGGAGATTAAATAGACGGCGGACGGGAGGAGCTCGTCCGGCGTTGTGTTTAACACCGGCCCGGTCATGAATGGACGTGTGTCCAGAGTGGGTTTCTCGGCTTCCACACGGGCGGGTTTCATGGAGGCATTTGAATGCGGCATGGATGCGTGTTCAGCCGGGCATGCCGCGAGTGGCGCCCTCGACTCTAACCTAGGACACCGCACCGTTCTTCCATTGACGTGTGGGCTCTTTGGGTGCATGGCCTGCATGTCAGTGACCCAACGCAGGCAGCGCACAACAGAGGAATCTTTGGTGGGCCAGGGCGGTCAAAAGCGGGCATTTCATAAACCGATGATTGTTCATTGAGTGTGACGTCATCTTTTTCATGTAGATAAGCCTACTATGTTGATAGCCCGTTCGATACGTTGTGATTCATAAAGACCGCTGCAAACATCAATGTTCTGCTTATCACATATAAGATTGATTAATACCTATAACAATCCATGCCCTTAACAAAGGGTGCATGCAAGTATAGGTTGAGTGTGTGTCTTGCGTCGTGTCCTGTGTGCATGCAGGCGTGCGAGTGTTGCATGCGTGCAAGGGTACGTTTCAGTGTTGCATGCATGGGTGCGTACGTGCATGTGTACGTGTCAGTGTTGCACGCCAACATGCGTGCGTGTGTACATCTCAGTGTTCCATGCCTACATGTGTGCGTGTCTTGCGTGCATGCATGTGTATGTGCGGGGTGAGGCTACACGTCAGTCGACTGACTTTTTCATCTCTGGTCATTAGATTTTCCAGCCGTTGGATACGAAATCAAGGGCCTCCAGTTTATCATCAAACTCCACCCCCCTGAGCCGCCAGCCACCACCGGCCGAACCGCCAGCCCCCGCTGCCCGCGGCCGGACCGCCCTCCCTGAAACCACTCCCCACCGTCGGTCCGCCGCCGCACCGGCCATCCCTCTAGCCCCC
>NC_041386.1:494585489-494617464 GCF_002162155.2 Triticum dicoccoides | reverse complement strand
TCCCCACCCCACCGCCCAATGAACGCCCCCCCAACCGCCGGTGACTGCCAACCAGAGGTCTCACGACTTCGAATACCCACCGGCCACTAATTTATTACCATTTCTATCCTTCATATACGCGCTGACGGGTGGGCCCTATGGTAATGTGCGCTACTGAATGTGGATCGTTTGACTGGTCAATTGATCGTGTTATCAACAAATTGCGGAGTTGTATGGTGAGCTAGTGACCGTATGATCACCCTAAAATGTACTCCTATTTTATTACCGCAGTACAAACTCAAACTACCATTTCTTTCTTTCATATACGGGCTGACAGGTGGGCCCCACGGTTACGCACCCCGATGGTGCAACACTAGTTGCGCCGCGTGGAACGCTTGACTGGTCAATTGATTGTGTCATCAACAAAATAGGAGTTGTACGGGTGAGCCAGTGACCGTATAATCATGATATGTGTTTGTTTAACACGGTACAGACGCAAGGGCTCATATATACGCGCAAGCACTCACCGCTATAAGCGCACACATGCGAACCCTACCCCTATGAGCACCTTCGAGAGAGTGGGCCAGCATATATGGTCTTGAGATTTTACGAAGTGACCAAAGGTGCCTCGTAGTCGAGTGGAATGTCTCCTCCCACTGAACGTACATCGCCGGAAAATACTGAAATTAACACAAGATAAATGCGAGCACCAGGACCTTAACCTTGGTGGGCTCGAGAAACCACTGTCCTCTAAGCATCCAACCACATGTTGGTTAGCACGACAAAATGTATGTGGTGACCGTGATGAGCTTATTCTGAAGTCCAGTGACCATATTGTGCTTTCGCTTCAAATACAATGACGGAAGTGTCGTCAACAAAATACGGAGCACGCATCAAATGCAAAGTCCGTCAGTGTCATCAACAAAATATGGAGACGTGTCATGAGCTAGATACCGTTGTACTATTGTATATGCTTATTTTCTTAGTGGGCGATTGCGTGTGTGGTGTGGTGGGCACATCATTTCTAGTTGTGGTGGGTCAACATGAAGACTCATGGGTCGGTTCCATCCTGCGCCACATATAGGTTGGACCGAGACGTGTTATACGAAGACCCATGTGGAGGACTCGGCGTACAACACGAAGCTACCAGAGTCGCGGAGGACTCTATCCCCACTGGTGATAAGCTGACTATATATGATTTGTAACCCTAGGCCCTTAGTATGTTATACAAGCTTGGGGGCTAGTTCGTCGATAGTATACACACACGCACAATGCCTGGTATTCACGTGTACTTTGTACACACCCCTATCACTAATATACAGTACCAGGAGTAGGCTCTTTCTTCAACTGGAAGGGTCCGATCCGAACTAGGGTAAAACTTTGCCTCGTATTACCATCCAGCCTAACAGCCAGGGATATCCTACCAAATGATATGATGAAATAATATCTGCCAACTACTAAGAGAGAGGTGTGTCGGGGGGGTAATGTGTGCGAGAGAGGCCTAAAGATAATGTGTGTGCGGGAGACACGTAGGCACATATATGTGCCTATTGAGGGCTAGTAGAGACCGTGCATGTGTATATATGCATGTGAGAGAAATAGTGTTTTCCAACTGAGATTAGTGAAAAGAGTGGTACATAGTAGTCAGAAAGAGAGAGAGAAACATAGAGAGCATGTGTGTGAGACACCCTGACACCCTGAGAGAGATTGTGAGCATGTGTGAAAGAGAAATGCCGATGCATATAAAGTGTGTGCACTTATGCGTTAGATAGAGAGATATATAACGCGTTTGTGAGAACGGGGCGAGGCATAGTGCATCTACGTGTAAAAGGCGGTTCTACGCATTAAATTAAAATATAAATGGCATTATTATTTTTGAATGAGATCATGAATTTTGCAAATTGCGTATGGACGAAAATCGGTCTATCAGGCACCCATACTCTATTGAATTCTAGCATGTGCATGTGTTTATTTCATATTATCGATCCATAGAGTGAGAGCGGTTTGAAATACAGGCAATGGGTGCTTTTGCAATTCATATATAAACATTAATTAGTGCACTCCATGTTGTTAGTGTGAAGCACTTTATACATTTGTCACTTGCATGGATACATTCCAAATTGCTAGCTATGAAATAGAATACATGTCGAATTCAACATAAAGGGGGTTTCGAAGATTCGAATTCATAGGAAGTGCATTCATCTATTTGAACCCGAGATAATGGCATTTGTAAATCAGATGTAAAAGGGGGCATCAACCTTTGTTGTGAGTTTGAACATGCTATATATATTCATAGGCATATCTAACTTTTTTTTGCAACCAAGGAGATTATATCTAGAACCATGCATGAACTGAGGTAAGTTGCATATTTTTTAATATATATACTCGTGTACAATGTATATTCAAATGTACCCCCTCCATTCCAAAATAATCGTAGCTTTAGGATTTTCAAGAGTAAAGATTTGTGAAGTTTGACAAATCCTGAAAGTTCAATTCAAGAGAACCGAAAACATTAATGCTTCTGCTCCCATATATTGAACGAAGCGTCAAATAGGCCTCTGGTCACCCGAAACCGCGCGAGACTAATGTTTTGGTGGTAGGAAATTACTGTCGTGACTCTGGCCCATGTAGCCTATCGGCCCGATGTCCAAAGGTCTAAACCGGGGTAGGTTTGTAACTTCACCAAGACGCCAGTCTCAACCGCCTCCGAGAAGCATTCATACGCCATGGGCGCCTACCCATGCGCTCGGCCGAAATCTATCCCGCCCACATTTGGGACACCTGACATGACTGTCCTACCCCCAACCCACAATATGTCCGATATTTTAGATGGGGGCAAAGTTTGTAACTTTACCAAATTTCAAACAAGCGCGTCTCAAACCGAAACATTGTTCCCCCTTAGTTCCCCGCCTCCCTCTGTTTCCCCATTCATACTCCATGGGCGCGAAAACACCCTCTCCACCAGCCGCGAAACCCCAACCTCCTCCGTCCTCCACCCCATAGCGGCCAATCCACCGCCGCCCTCCTCCATCACGCCGGAGCCGGTACCCCGACGTCGTCGTCCAACGCAACCGCAACAGCAATGCCCTCAAGGACTTAGCAGCTGAAGCCGAGGCAGAGCTGCCTCCACGACACCGACGCTGACATGCGCTGTACCAGAACCACTCCGACCACGCCATCCTGCGCCTCACTGCTGCGGCTCCACTATCACAACCGTCCACCGCACCGGAGCTGTTCCTGCTACGCCGTCGTTCGCCGCCTCGGATCTTCTTCCCCGCCGCCGACAGACGGCCACCGCACGACACTCAACAACTTGGCCATGGGTTCGTCCAAGGCTACACCATCCTCCACAACTTCTGGTTTCCGGCGAACAACAAGAAGATCGTCGGAAAAACAGAAGGAGGACACAGCACTGCCAGCAGAAAGAGGTACTCCTCTTCCCTTATTCGTGCAAATCTTACGTCTCCGCTCACACCGTATTCATTCCATGAAAGAAACTAGTTGAGCGCTTCTTACTGCATCTTCTTCGTGATACTAAATGCATAAGGTTTCCTCCCTTTTACTATTTCACCTTTGCTAGAGGACAGTAGCCCCCTTGGATTTCAATTCAGGGTTAGTCGAACCGCAATTAAAAGAAGCAGCACCCGCTTAGGCGCGCGGAGCACCTAGTCCGCCTGTTCCCCGGGGAAGCGGCGCATCGGTGTCTATCATAGGGGTGTGGGGCGCAGGAGCTGCTTACGCCCGATCTGGGGGTCGGCAGGGCTTGAATGGATGGCCGGGGGCGGTGCCAAGCACGGCTGTGCGGTGAGGTCGAGGGGAGGGCACAGGTAGGGGAGGAATACTGGGCCGGTGGTCGCTGGCGTTTCGAGGAAGATCATCAACACTGACTGGCTGGAGGTAGATGAAGGTGATCTGCCCGTTCTTTGTACATCGGACGGTGCAGAAAAAATGGACTAACCTATTTGCTTTCAGTCGACTGTTATTTTCATAGAATCCTGTAGTAATTTAGTGTGCCATGCATGTTGTAGAGCTATCATATGTCTCCCGTCATTTATTTCTCATCGACCTGCTATCTGCTACCTTTACACTATACTAATTGTGCACACACTTCACCCATACTCACACTATTGTTTTTTATGCATGGGTATTTTAGACTCTGACGCAGTGTTGATGAATGCAGAAAAGAAAAGATAGAAGTCGCTCCAGTGTAATTCTAACATAAGCACTAAGTATTTCAGCGCTCTAATGGGTGCAGTGTCAGCAGTTGGAGACAGTAAACGTAGCTCTGCAGTTGATGATCTCAATTGCCACACACAACCATCCCAGGTGCTTGCTTTAACTTCGCGCTGTCAAATGTGGTTGCATGTTGCGTACGGTGTCTAGCTTGTATTGCTTCCAATTTGGTTAAATTGCATCTGCTTACTTTACACATTATACCTTTGATAATGACATGTCTTCCTGTTTTTGATACATACTACATATGTCTATTAACCATGTTCGTACATCAAACTAATGCTCTTTTGTATCCCTCGTCAATCACTTATGACAGTCACCCGAGTGGGTTACTGTGAGACGCCCTACTTGTTTAAAGAGTGCAGTGTCATCCTCCCCACATGATTCTCAAGAAACAGCAAGGCTAAATGAAGATAGTCAATGTAGCTCTCTAGTTGATCACCGCAATTCCCCCACACCATCATCGCAGGTTCTTGCTCTTACTTGGCAGTGTGATATGTGGTTTTATGTTGCATATGGTGTCTACCTTGTAATGCTTCTAATTAGGGTAAATTGCATCTGCTTAGTTAACACATTGTACCTGTGAATATGACATGCCTTCCTGTTTTTGGTACATACTACGTCTTTCTATTAACCATGTTCTTACATCAAACTACTTTTCTTGTGTATCCCTCATCAATGCTCCTAATTTGTTAAATTGCATCTCCTTAGCTTACACATTATACATGTGAATATGACACGCCTTCCTGTTTTTGGTACATACTACATCTGCCTATCACACCATGTTCTTACATCAAACTACTGTTCTTGTGTATCCTGCGTCTATCGCTTATGATGAGGCAGCCACGCGTGTGGGTTAATATGAGATGCAATACTCTTATAAAGAATGCAATTTCATCCTCTCCACATGATTCTCAAGAAACAGCAAGCCTAAATGAAGATATTGAACGTAGCTCTGTACCTGAAGACCGCACTTCCCCTACACCACCATCACATGTGCTTGCTCTAACTTCGCACTGTGATATGTGGTTGCATGTTGCATACGGTGTCTATCTTGTAATGCTTCTAATTAGGGTAAATTGCATCTGCTTAGTTTACACACTATACCTATGAATATGACATGCCTTCCTATTTTTGGTACACACTACATCTATGTGTTAACCTTGTTCTTACATGAAACTACCTCTCTTCTGTATCCTGCATCAATCACTTATGATGAGTCACCTTTATTCGTTGCATATTGCATATTATTTCTAGCCTATTGCCATGTATTGCTTCTAATTTGGTCAAATACATTTGTTAGGGCACCCTTTTAATTTGGTAGAGTGATATTGGTTTCATCTTTCATATGGTTTCTAGCTTGCATCGATTCTAACAAGTTCAAGCACCTTGTTCTTAGTTTACACTTTATACATCATACATGTCAATATGTCACACCGTCCTGTTTTTCATACATATTCCATCCTCCTATCATGCGGCTGCCTTACATGAAAGTAGTGTTCGTCAGTATCATGCATCAATGAGTTCTGAAGAGCAAATTTTATTCCTTTTTCTTGTGGGTTTGACTTGACAAGGCAAAATCAAGAAAGAGGAAGGAAAAGAGTAAGGAAGGCAATGATGGTGGTCCTCTGCAGCAACGTAAATGGAGCATCTGTACCGATTCTCCTTGTACTGATAGTGCATTACAAGGTCCAAGTCTCCGCTCCCCTACTCCACCATCCAAGGTGCTTGCTCTAACTTGGCAGTGTGATATCTGGTTGCATGTTGCATATGGTGTCTAGCTCGTATTGCTCCTAATTAGTGTAAATTGCATCTGCTTAGCTTACACATGATACATGCGAATATGACACACTTTCTTGTTTTTGGTACATATTATATATGTCTATCACACCATGTTCTTACATGAAACTACTCTTCTTGTGTATCCTGCATCAGTCACTTATGATGGGACACCTTTAAGTTGGTAGTGTGATATTGGTTTGCGTCTTGAATATGATTTCTAGCATGTATTGCTTCTAGTTTGATGAATGCCACCTATGACGGGACAGTTATAACTTGGCAGAGTGATATTGATTGCACCTTCCATATGGTGTCTTGCAGTGTTTCTAATTTATTGAAGTGCCTTCTGCTTAGTTACCACATCATAGGTGTGAATATGTCAAGCCGTCCATTTTTTCATACATATTCCATCCTCGTATCATGACTTTGCCTTTCATCAGAGTAGTGTTCGTCAGTATCATGCATGAATGAGTTATGAAGAGCGAATGATATTCCTTTTTCTTGTCGGTATGACCTCACAATGAAAAATCAATAAAGTTGGAGGAAATTGGCAAGGCATTGGATGATGGTGGTCCTTCCGAGCAACTGAAACAGCGGTTCTCTACATATTCTACTCTGCCATCCTCCCAACAAGATTCGCAAGACAACGCAAGGCTAGACAGTCAACGTAGCTGTGTAGATGATGAGCACATCTCCCCTACTCCACCATCACAGATGCTTGCTCTAACTTGGCACTATTATATGTGGTTGCATGTTGCGTATGATGTCTAGCTTGTATTGCTTCTAACTTTGTTGAATTGCATCTACTTACTTTACACATAATGCCTGTGAATATGACATGTGTTCATGTTTCTACATCAGACTACTATTCTTGCATATCCCGCATCAGTCACTTATGATAAGGCACCTTTAAGTCGCCACTGTGATATTGGTTGTGTCTTGCATATGATTTCTAGCATGTACTGCTTCTAATTTGTTGAAACGCCATATAGTTTGAACTTGGCAGAGTGATATTGGTTGCATCTTTCATATGGTGTCTAGCTTGTAGTGCTTCTAATTTGTTGAAATGCCTTCTGCTTAGTTACCACATCATAGGTGTGAATATGTCACACCATCCTATTTTTCATACATATTCCATCCTCGCATCATGTGTTTGCCTTTCATCCAAGTAGTGTTCGTCAGTATCATGCATGAATGAGTTCTGAAGAGCGAATTTTATTCCCTTTTCTTATCGGTTTGACTTCACAATGCAAAATCATTACAGCTGAAGGAAATTAGCCCGGCAGTGGATGATGGTGGTCCTTCGGAGCAACTCAAACAGGGGGTCTCTACAGATTCTACTCCGCCATCCTCCCAACAAGATTCGCAAGACAACACAAGGCTGGACAGTCAACGTAGCTGTGTAGATGATGAGCACATCTCCCCTACTCCACCATCACAGGTGCTTGCTCTAACTTGACACTATTATATGTGGTTGCATGTTGCGTATTATGTCTAGCTTGTATTGCTTCTAACTTAAATTGCCTCTGCTTACTTTACACATAATGCGTGTGAATATGACACGTGTTCCTGTTTCTAGAACATACGTGTACATGATGAGCACATCTCCCCTACTCCACCATCACAGGTGCTTGCTCTTACTTGGAACTCTTATACGTGGTTGCGTTTTCCGTATGATGTCTAGTTTGTATTGCTTCTGATTATGTTGAATTGCATCTGCGTAGCTTAAAACTTATACCTGCAACGATCACTTACCCATAAGACACATTTAAATTGGGACTGTGATGTAGGTTGCATCTTGCATTGTCTTCTAGCTTGTACTACTTCTAATTTCTTGAAATGGCACTTATGACGAGACACTTTTTACCTGATAGAGTGATATTGGTTGTATGTTCATATGGTGCCTAGCTTTCATTTCTTCTAATTTTGTTGAAATGCCTTCCGCTTACTGTTTTTTCATACATATTCCATCCTCCTATCGTACGTGTGAATATGAAACACTGTCTTTTTTTGTATATATTCCATCCTCCTATCCTGCGCTTGCCTTACATGAAAGTAGTGTTCGTCTGTATCATGCATCAACCAGTTATGCAGAGCTAATTTTATTCACCTTCTTGTGGTTTTGACTTCATAAGGCAATATCAGAAAATAGGAAGGAAAAGAGTAAGTTAGGGGATGTTGGTGGTCCTCCGCACCGACGTAAACAGAGACTCTCTAGATTTGCCACTGCTACTGCTAATGAAGTTGAAGTCCCAAGTCTACATGATGAGTTCATCTCCCGTACTCCACCATCGCAGGTGCTTGCTCTAAGTTGACAGTGTGATAATTGGTTTCATGTTGCATATGTTGTCTAGCATGTATTTCTTCTATTTTGATTAAATTTCACCTGCTGAGTTTATACGTTATACATGTGCATATGACATGGCTTTCTGTGTCTAGAATACACTGCATCTATCTATCATACCATGCTCTTACATCAAAGTACTGCTGTTGTGTATCCCGCATCAGTCACTCATGATTGGACGCTTTTAACATGGCAGTTTGATAGTGGTGGCATCTTGCATTGATTTCTACGTTGTACTGCTTCTAATTTTTTGAATTGCCACTTATGACAAGACACTTTTAACTTGGCAGAGTAATATTAGTTGCATCTTTCATATGGTGTCTAGCTTGCATTACTTCTATTTTCTTGAAAATCCTTCTGCTTAGTTTGCACATCGTAGCTGTGAATATGTCATGTTGTCCTGTTTTTCTGACATATTCCATCCTCATACGGTTGTCTTACATCAAAGTATTGCTTGTCTGTATCATGCATCAATGAGTTCTGAAGAGTGATTTTATTCTTTTGTGTTGTGGGAATAGCTTGACATGGCAAAGTCAAAAAAGAGCAAGGAAAATAATATAGTAGGGAGTGATGTTACTCGTCGGGTGAAACGGAAAATGTTCTGTCGTCGAGATTCTGCTGGTACTTATAGTGTAGTAGAAGGTCCAAGTCCACCGGCTAAATCTACAAACACAGTATCACCTGCTCCACCAGCTGCAGCATCCGCTTCAACTGTACCAACATCTCAACCAGTTACTCGTTTGTTTGCTCCGGAACTGGCCAGTTCCCAAGCTGCCTTCACACCTAACACTACTTCCGAAGCACTGTTGACACAACAAGACTTGGCAAGATCAGATGAACCTCATGAGCATCAACAACAAGACGGTACCTGACCAAGTCAAGTTGCAGTTGCATGCTCCTTTATATGTACTCTCACAGTTTTATGTACACTAACACTTTCCATATTCGTTGTTGAACTAGCACCACGGCGCAAGCGGAAACAGACATCAGGGATAGTGCTTGACAGATTAACAAAATCTAAAGGAGGAAGAATGGAGATCCATTTTGAGGCAGGTTTAAAAAGGCCATGTGATGCTACAGAGTCAGCCAAGTTAGTATCAGAGGCAGCCGTTGCCATTAGGTGTCATGCACGTATCCTCCCAACGTGGATCCAGTACAGGAATGAGAAAGACAATACCTAGTTTAACACCTTCCTTGACCATTTATCCGTAAGTAATGTTATTCATCGCAATTAGTAATATTGTCTTGCTCTGTCCCATACTTTCTAGCTTCCTCCTAATAAGACTCACATTCTTTTTTCAACAGATGAGGTTCAAGTTGGATCCGAAAGATGATGCAACTAAACAAGCATGCACTCATGTTTTTCAGTCTACTCTGCGACAGTATCGGTACCGCCTTAGAAAATCTCACTTTGAAGGTAAGGCTAACAATGAAATCGCCCAAACATCTCCAGTGGACTATACTACAGATGAAGACTGGACAGCCCTCGTTAAACACTGGTCTGATCCAAAGTATCAGGTAGGCTATATGTATTTGATCAGACCACATATTGAACTTGTATTTATGTATGTGCCTTACAAGTGTATCTTCTTCTAGGCTAACTGTTTGAAGAACAAAACCAACCGTTCTAAAGTGAAATTCCAACAGACAACAGGATCTCGTAGCTATATTGCACACTGCGAGGCTCTTGTAACTAGCTGCTACTTCCTTCTTTTTTGTGCCATATTATCGTATCTATATTGACTTGTTCCAAATACAGAGGAAAGCCCCTGTGGACTAAAAAGAACCTGAACCGAATGCAGTGCAAATCTTCAAGGATCGCCACACCAGCAAGATGAAGGGCATGAGCACACCAGTTCAAGCCGCTGTTGTAAGTCCTTACTCCTCCTGCCTTGAACTGATTGGTACTGTGATGTGTTCATTTAACTACTTGGTTTGCAGCCAATGTCAGTTACTCTGTTCAATTTTATTCACAGTTGTCTTAACGTATCATTTCACCTTACATGGTTTAAAAGAGATGAAGGATATTCTTTTGGTCTTGATCTGTAATCTAGTTGTTATGTTCAAGTGAGCACACAATGATAAAATAGCATGTTTGTTTTATATCTGTTTGCCCATGATATGAATGATGTCATACTATGTTCATCCTACTTTAAAACCATGTCTCTTTATCCTTAGATGTCAACGAATGTGAGGAAATAGACAATACAGTAGGCATGCTACATGGACATATGTTCCGAAAGTGATTTTATTATGTAGTTGGCACTACAATACATGCTAATGTATTATAGTAGTTCACCAAAATAAGGTATGTATAAATGTTTAACCTACTTTGTTTGTTTTTGTCTCATTAGTAACTTATCTGGTACACTAATCTACAAGTTCAAACTTTCAGGAAGCTATGGAACAAATGATTGAACAGCCACAACCACCTGAAGGTGACGAGGCTGCTACAGGCACAATGTCACCTCTTGCTACAGTGCGTCAGTATCTCTCCACTAACAGTGCAAAAAGCACCTTCCTGCATAATTTTGGGTTGGTTGTCAAGGTAACCTCATCCAAATTGCCTACTGAACAAAATCTTCCTGCTAGACAGAGTGATATATCTGTGCTCCAGACACAAGTCCAATCCCTAATGGACGTTGTTTCGGAAACAAGAAAAGTGGTTGACAAATGTCGTCAAGATATGAATGGTTTTGAAACCAGACTATCAGACATTCGCTTCATTGTTCAAGAGCAATGGCGGAAAAAAGGTGGAGATTGTGCTGCTCCATCAAATTCTACAGCCTGAAACATTAGCACTCAGGTCAAATGATTTGTGCTTCTATACATCTGATGGTGCTTTTATCTGGAAGGACTGTAAACTTTATGCCAACTGGCCTTTTGTTGTATGGTTGGAATTTATTTTGTTGTGATACAACATTTATGATGCTGCCTCAGGCTGCACTAATTATGATGCTATTTTTGTATAGTGTAGGTTTATCTTAGTAATGTATTCGGCCGAAAGCTTCGTAGGAGCACAACATGCCAACATTCATCGGGCCCATTCCAATTGGGCTAAAAACGATTACGGGCCGAAATTGGCATGTATCCCACTAAAAATATCTGGGCCTAAATCAGCATAAGCTTTCATATTTTTCTGGTAGGCATGTGCCCATAGTGGGCTTTAACATGCCTAAACATAATTTGGGCCCTCGGTAAAAATAGGCCGTTTACAGGTGTAAATATCTCGAGCCCATAAAAAACATGGGCCTTTAATAGACCGAAAGTGAGATTGGGCCCCGATTGTGCCAAATAACCCACTAGACTTAGTAGGCCGAAATGGTGGCCCATTTACGATGCGGATCTTTGACAGGCCGAAATTCGGACGGGCCGTAAATGCGCCGACCTAATACACGGGCCTTTAACAGGCCGGAACTTCGGTCGGGCTAGATTATCGTCATTTTTATATGGGTCGTTAATGGGCCCGATATGACATTGGGCCACATATGGCCCATGGTTTACATCCGGCGTTAACAGGCCGAAAATGACAACAGGCTGAAAGTGGCCCAAACCTATAGTGGGCATCTAACAGGCCGAATGTCAGACATGGCCGAATATGACCCAAATCCTTCATGGTCGTTTATGGGCCGAAAGTTTTGATGGCCTATAAATGGGCCCAAATGAAGTCGGACCTTTAACAGGCCGAAAATACACCGGGCCGTCATTCGGCCCAATTACTTAGCGGACTGTTAACGGGCCAGAAGTGACCATGGGCCGCGTTGATGACAAGTTTAGGACAGGCCATTGACGGGCCGATTTGATAGAGAATGTTGGGCCTTTAGCTAGGTCGGCCCATTATGGTCTGCAGAATCTTGTGGGCCTTTAGCTGGGCCGTCCCATTGTGGTCCGCAAAATCTTGTGGACCTTTAGCTGGGCCGGCCCATTATGGTCTGCAAAATCGTGTGGGACTTTAGCTGGGCCGGCCCATTATGGTTCGTTAAATTTTGTGGGCCTTTAGCTGGGCTGGCCCATTATGGTCCGCTAAATCTTATGGGCCTTCGGTTGGGCTGGCCTATTTAAACTTTGTGGGCCACTTTTGGGCCGGTCCATGTGTCAACATATCATAGGCCCATCTCGACCATTGGATGAGTGACACCTGTGCCAACGCAGAGCTGACGCGTGGATCCGTCAGCCAATGAGAATTTTACACATGGAAAATCGGCATTGGTCGTGGCTGTTAACGGGTTATCGGATCCAAAATCCGACCCAATAGCTTAACGGCATTCCGTTACGGTGGATGCCACGTGTCGGTCACCCTTGACGAAAGCACTTCTGTGACGCGCGATTTATCGTCATGGAAGTGGACACTTCCGTGATGATAATTTTGGTAATGTCATGGAACACTTCTACGACAGCACAGGTATGACTATCTTGATTCTGTCATAAATTTGTCATGGATGTACATGCATGACAGAAAACGCGACCTACTGTGACAAACACGTATCATCATGGAAGTGTATTTTTTTGTAGTGATATTTAGAGGGCAATTTTTATTGCATGCACCGATGACAACTTACTTGAAGGATCTTACTCAATCCATGGGTAGGTATGGTGGACTCTCATGGCAAAACTAGTTTAAGGAATGTTTGGAAGCACAAGTAGTATCTCTACTTGGTGCAAAGAATTTGTCTAGCATGAGGGGGGAAAGCAAGCTCAACATGTTGGATGATCCAAGACAATATACTTTATTTCGGATATAAGAAAACATAACCCATTACGTTGTCTTTCTTGTACGACATCAACCTTTTAGCATGTCATATTTTAATGAGTGCTCACAATTACAAAAGATGTCCAAGATAGTATATTTATATGTGAAATCTCTCTTCCTTCAATATTCTTTCATGAATTATTCAAGTGACCAATTCTACGTTTGCTAACTTTCAATAAGTTCACTACCTATACTTATTCTATGTGAAGTCATTACTCCCCATGGTATAAGAATATCAAACATATATAAATTCAGATTTATTATATTCGATTATTCAACCATTTACTCATAGGATATACGTGAAGCACATGAGTAAATGACAAACTACTCCTAAAGATAATAGTGAAGGACACTGAGTAGTCAAATAATTAACTAGCCATGGGAGGATTCTTTTTCATTTAATAATTCAGATCCAATGATTTTATTCAAATAGCAAGTAAAATTTAAAATACGCTCCAAGCAAAACACATATCATGTGACGAATAAAAATATAGCTCCGAGTAAGGTATACCGATAGTTTTGAAGACGAAAGAGGGGATGCCTTCCGGGGCATCCCCAAGCTTAGGCGCTTGATTCTTCCTTGAATATTACCTTGGGGTGCCTTGGGCATCCCCATTCTTAGGGTCTTTCCACTCCTTATTCTCCTCATATCGATATCTCACCCAAAGCTTGAAAACTTCAATCACACAAAACTTAACGGAAATTCGTGAGATAGGTTAGTATGATAAAGAGTAAACCATTCACTTTGGTACTATCAAATACAAGGTTCATAATTGTTCTCACACAATGCCTACTGTACCATATCATTTCTACAATTTATATTGAGAAATATAAGCCATAGAAACTAGAAAACAAGTAAACTATGCAATGAAAACAGAATCTGTCAGAAACAGAACAGTCTGTGATGATCTAAACACTAACCATACTTCTGCTACTCAAAAAATTATTAAATAAATTGGTAGACGTGAGGAATTTGACTATTAATCTTCTGAAAAAAGAATCAGAACCAAAGCACTCGTCTGTAAAAAATGGCAGCTCATCTCGTGAGCGCAAAGTTTCTGTTTTTTACAGCAAGATCACATTAACTTTCACCCAAGTCTTTCCAAAGGTCTTACTTGGCACTTTATTGAAACAAAAGCTATAAAACATGATTACTATAGTATCTAAATCATGAGAACACACAAAAACAGTAAGGATAAATATTGGGTCGTCTCCCAACAAGCGCTTTTCTTTAATACCTTTTAGCTAGGCATGATGATTTCAATGATGCTCACATAAAAGATAAGAATTGAAACATAGAGAGCATCATGAAGAATATGACTAGCACATTTAAACCTAACAAACTTCCTATGACTAGGTATTTCGTGAGCACACAATTTATAGGAACAAGAATCAACTAGCATAGGAAGGCAAAACAAGTATAACTTCAAAACTTTAAGCACATAGAGAGGAAAATTGATATTATTGCAACTCCTATAAGCATGTATTACTCCCTCATAATAATTTTCAGTAGCATCACGAATGATTTCAACAATATAACCATCACATAAAGCATTCTTTTCATGATCTACGAGCATAGAAATTTTACTACTCTCCATATAAGCAAAATTCTCCTCATTCGGAATAGCGGGATCACTAGTTCCTAAAGTTGACACTCTTCCAAACCCGCTTTAGATGATAGTGTTATTCATACTCCAAAAGATATAAGTGAAGTTCATGGAGCATTCTACAATTAATATAGACTAACCAATATCGAAGTTCAAAATATATAAGTGAAGCGCACGAAGCATTCTATAAAACCATACTCAAAAGATTTAAGTGAAGCTCAAAGAGCAATTCTGTAAGATCATACTTAGAAGATATAAGTGAAGCACATGAAGTATTCTATAAATTTATGAAGGGACATCTCATACTATCATGGTTCTAAAAGAAAAAGAAAAACACAAAGGGCACACATCATGTGAACAAAACAAAAACCGAGGTGTGCCGAATATTTGTTGAAGAAGAAAAATGGGATGCCAACCGGGGCATCCCCAAGCTTAGATGCTTGAGTATCCTTAGAATATTTACTTGGGGTGCCTTGGGCATCCCCAAGCTTGAGCTCTTGCATCTATTTATTCTTCTCACATCGGTAACTCCTCGTTCTTCGAACACTTCATCCACACAAAACTTTAACAAAAGCTTTGTGAGATCTGTTAGTATAATAAAGCAAATCACTACCTTTAGGTACTGTTGTGAACTCATTCTAAATTCATATTGGTGTAATATATACTGTATTCCAACTCATCCATGGTTCATAACCTCCGATACTACTCATAGATTCATCAAAATAAGCAAACAACACATAGAAAACAGAATCTGTCTAAAACAGGACAGTCTGTAGTAATCTGGAGGTTTAGTAAACTTCTGTAACTCCAAACATTATGAAATAAATTTGAAAAATTGAAAAATTTATACAGAAGTAGTATGCAAAAAATTTCAGACCCATTTGACTTTCCAGTAAAAAATTTAAAATCACGCGCTACAGCCAAAGTTTCTGTTTTTGTTCTGCACATAGTAAACAAGCAATCTAATCATTCTAAAACCAAAGCTTGGCACATTATTTTTATAATACAATGGATATATATAAGGGGATAATTATTTACAGATAAACTTCCATGCAAAATTCTACATTGTTTCCGTGAGCATGAAGACGAGTGCTCAAGGTCGACCCTCACTTCTTCAATGCATAACTTTCCAATCACTTCTCTTTTTGAAAAACTTTTTAGGCATGAGAGGCAAGTAAAAAAAATTTGTATTTTCATTCTTTTAAATTTTTTTGTATGTTTCACCCACAACTAAACATAAACAAAAAGGGAAAACAAAATCTACTTAGTGAAGAAAGCAAACAAGCACACACGAGAATATCAACCGCACGCTATTGCTCCCCGGCAACGGCGCCAGAAAAGAGCTTGATAATCCCCAAGTGCAAGGAATCATCATAGCAATTTCTAAAGGTGGAGGTGATAAGTATGGAGTGTCGAACCCACAAGGAGCTAAAGGTAAGATGTCACACCCACGATGCGGCTATATCTCCCACGTGTTGGAGCACGACTTAGAGGCATAACCGCATAGTAAGCATGTCGCAAGAGGGGTAATCTTTACACATCCCATGTACTGAATAAGAAAGGGATAAAGAGTTGGCTTACAATCGTCACTTCACACAATACATAAATATAGCACTACATCATCTAGATACAATCAAGGTCCGACTACGGAACCAAATAAAGAAAGACAACCCCTAATGCAAAAGATCCCCGATTGCCCCGACTGGGCTCCACTACTGATCAACTGGAAACGAAACAACACAACGAACACGATATTCATCGAGCTCCCACTTGAGCTCAGTTGCGTCATCTGCACTTGTATCATCGGCACCTGCAACTATTTGGAAGTATCTGTGAGCCATGAGGACTCAGCAATCTCACACCCGCGAGATCAAGACTATTTAAGCTTATGGGTAGGAAAAAGGTAGTGACGTGGAGTTGCAGCAAGCACTAGCATATATGGTGGCTAACTTACGCAAATGAGAGAGAGAAGAGAAGCAATGCACGGTCGTGAACTAGAAGTGATTTGTCGGCACATTCGGGTGGCTTTGCTAGACTTGTTTTACCATTGTCGAGATGTCTTGTAACCAGGATTTCGAGTCTGATCGGGCCGTCCTAGGAGAAGGAATATCCTTCCTTGACCGTGAGAGCTTGTGATGGGCTAAGTTGGGACACCCCTGCATGGATTTGAACTTTCGAAAGCCGTGCCCGCGGTTATGGGAAGATGGGAATTTGTTAATGTCCGGTTGTAGAAAACCTGAAACTTAACTTAATTAAAATTGGATCAACAACGTGTGTAGCCGTGATGGTCTCTTTACGGCGGAGTCCGGGAAGAGAACACGGTCTCGTGTTATGCTTGAACGTAGGTTGTTCTAGGATCACTTCTTGATCATAGATTCTCAAACGTGCTTTGCCTTTCTCTTCTCGCTCTCATTTGCGTATGTTAGCCACCATATATGCTAGTGCTTGCTGCAGCTCCACCTCATACCTTTTCCCCTACCTATAAGCTTAAATAGTCTTGATCACGAGGGTGTGAGATTGCTGAGTCCCCGTGACTCACAGATTACTTCCAAAACCAGATGCAGGGAGCGATGATACCGCTCCAGGAGATACGACTGAGCTCAAGTGGGAGTTCGATGAGGACTCAGGACGATACTATGTTTCCTTTCCTGACGATCAGTAGTGGAGCCCAGTTGGGGCGATCGGGGACATTATGCATTTGGGGTTGTCTTTATTTTGGTTCCGTAGTCGTACCTTGATTGTATCTAGATGATTGTAATGATATATCTATGTTATTGTGTGACGTGGCGATTGTAAGCCAACTATATACCTTTTTTCTTATTCAGTACATGGGATGTGTAAAGATTACCCCTCTTGCGACATTGCCTACAATGCGGTTATGCCTCTAAGTTGTGCTCCGACACGTGGGAGATATAGCCGCATCGTGGGTGTTACAAGTTGGTAATCAGAGCCTTCCCCGACTTAGGAGCCCCCTGCTTGATCGAATCGCTGGCGTTGTTGAGTCTAGAAAAATGTTTTGAGTCTTTTAGGATTATATATATCGGAGAGTAGGATTCTTTTTACTCCTCAGCCCCTTCGTCGCTCTGGTGAGGCATACTGACGTAGAGTTTTGACTCTTCTCTTCGCAAATTTCACTAAAAAAATTAGGATCACGCGGGTATCTTGGAATCATTCTGATGGTTTTGTGACGAGAACATTGTTCTTGGTGCTTCCTTACATTTAGGGGTTGTGGCAGTGTCCCGGGGAGTTGAGCTCCAAGGTGTTGTCGTCACAATTTATTCGTTGCAATTCTGGAATACCTGAGTTCCGCCGACATCGGAAATCTCTTTTATGCAGTTGTTGGTGAGATAACCTCGACGCCACCCAGTACTGGGGCGGGAGTTCGGGAGTATTGCCATAACTCGTATAATGGATGCTTTTCGAAGGTTGAGGTAAATGATTTCCGAAGGTTTCTTGGTTATGTGTTGAAGGATGGATATAGCTGGATGTAGGATTTGCTAGCTTTGGGTGAGATATTATGCTTCCCCTATATCCCCAACACCTGATTGCATAACCGGGAAAATTTCAGGAGTTTCATAGGTGGGAATTCATGTAGCTCTAGTATTTCTTCCGCGGATATTTGGTTTGTGATTGGGTAATCCTCACCAAGTATTTGTTCATGTCCGTACCTTGTTGTTTTATTCATCTACCTCTATCTAAGTGGCTTCTCATGGAAGTGTGACCATTTAATTTGAAATGCATTCATTCATTCTTGTTCGAATGTTAAGACTATATGTTGTAGTTTCGACCCATTTGATTCAGCTTGAATATATGTCTGTCAAGATGCTAACGGATGTCACCCTCTTCAGGATGGATCCTCCAACGCGTCAGAATCCGGAACCACCGCCGCCACCACCTCCACCTCCAGAGGCATGGCAAGCTGTGATGGCCGCTACCAACACCAACACGCAGCTGATTATGCAACTCTTGCAAGAGCGCAACCAAGGAAATCAAGGCCATGGCAACAATCAGAATCAGTTTGCTACACTCAACTAGTTCCTCACAAACCAGCCAAAGACCTTCAGTAACTGTGTCGAGGCAACAGACGCTAATGATTGGTTCGTGGATATCTGCAAGCATTTCGAGTGCAGCAACGTCAGGCCTGAGGACTTTGTCAAGTTTGCCTCGTTCCAACTCAAAGACCAAGCTGCTGAGTGGTATCAGCAATACAAAGATTCCAGAGGAGGTCGTGTGATTACCTGGGATGAATTCCGCCAAGACTTCAAAGCTCACCACATTCCTCAGAGTGTTGTTGAGAGCAAGCATGAGGAGTTCCGCAATCTAAAGCAAGGCAGCTTGTCTGTTTACCAATACAACATCATGTTCCAGAAGCTCGCTCGTTTCGCTAAGCAAGACGTCTAACGGTGTCCTGGACTAGGGGTACTCACCACATCATCTCCCGATCTGTTAGATTGGGCCGAGGACCCCCATGGCCGTATACTCATGGGCCAGTTCGGACAACTGCCGCATACATGGAAGATTCTACAAGACTTGGTGATCAAGACAAGGACTCCTCCCCACCGGCGTATTCATCTAGGGCTCTTGTTATCCTAGGCCTCTGGTGCATTATATAAACCGAGGCCAGGCTAGTCGATAGATCATATACAACAACAATCATACCATAGGCTAGCTTCTAGGGTTTAGCTTCTACGGTCTCGTGGTAGATCTACTCTTGTACTACCCATATCATCAATATCAATCAAGCAGGACGTGGGGTTTTACCTCCATCAAGAGGGCCTGAACCTGGGTAAAACATCGTATCCCCTGCCTCCTGTTACCATCCACCTTAGACGCACAGTTTGGGACCCCCTACCCGAGATCCGTCGGTTTTGACACCGACATTGGTGCTTTCATTGAGAGTTCCGCTGTGTGATCGACAAAAGGATCGATGGCTCGCCTGCAGATCAACTGCGACTTTGGCATCTTCGTCACCAGCTCGACTGGTCATCCTGGTTCGACCAAGAACTGCGCCCCGTATTCGGATCACCATGTTCGAACGAGGGCCTTCATCAAACATCAACTCTGATCTCTATCAAGATCATGGAGGAATCATCCATGGAGCTCGGGGGCTCAACATCAACATTGCCCTCAAGCGACCGTGCTGTTTTTCTGGACAGCGAACTCGTATCTGCCGCCACCACCTCCTCGAGTATCGCTTTGATGACTTCTTTGGTGGAATTGTGCAGAATTGAGTCTACAACTACCCTGGAAAATTTTGTCGAGTTCTGATGGAGGAATCTCTGGTAATCCACGATATACCGGAGCCCTGTCAAATCTGGACGGGAATTTGGATGAGTTTAGGGCGTGGTGTCCAGCTTCTAGCTCGGACGTTCTTTGGAAGATCCAACCGTTGATCGGCTGTGTAATTCCTATATCTACCACCTCTCAAAATTTTAGCTCGATCCGACCGTCCAAACTCCGGAAACCTTCCGATTAGTGCATCACTTTTCGGATCTGTTTTCTGCGCGAAAACGAATCCGACCCGAGTTCATCTTTTTTATGAACGGGATTTCAAACATCCCTTTTGAAGGAAGTTTTGTATGGGGTATTGTGTTTTGTTCCTGAACACATCCCACTAACTTTAAGATCTTTTGAACATGATCTTCAACATCATGCTGGTGTCAAACCAGTCCAGCAATATTACTCCATGGCTGCCGACCTGCGCCAGACACGGCGTCACTTTGTTGAGCCGAGCTCAACTTCTTTGGATCATCATCTCGGCAAGCCGAACAAGAGTCCGACATCGCGAAGGATAAATCATCACCAACATCGCCGCCCCACGGATTACACGAAGCGGGCATATCGGCATCGCCGCACGGTCGCTTCATCAAGCCGGCATCGACCACGTCACGACCTGCATCGACAGGGCCGCACTATTGCTTCTTCAAGCTGGTGTTCATCACGTCGACCTACTTCGACTCGTCGGCTGACATCGAGGCTTCGACATCTCGGCTGGACCGGGGGCTTCGCCATCTCTTCATCAACCTACTCCGGACACTTCGATGTCACTAGCCGACCAGCTCCGTCACGTTAGCTGGGCCGAGGGCTTTGCCTCGGCGAGCCAACCTTTGCCAGCATTGTCATGTCGTCGTTTTATCGCCCATCAGGCAATGGGTGTGTGGATCGAGTCCCAATTTTGGGAATCACCTTCCTTCAGATTGCTACAACAAATAAAATAGGTGCTATTAATCCCAGTATTTTTTTGCTTGTTTGGGTTCATTTTCCCAAGGAATTATTACTCTGGTTTGTCCATCATATGTACACAGGTCTATCAAATGGTGGCCGCATTAACGACAGTCGCATGGTGGTTCGATCAGTTTCCGTACATAGTCCGGCGAACGCCGCATCCGGAGCTCGGACCGACCTGTGAATTCAGGCTTTGCCACGCCTTTACCGCATCACGCCGACGCCCTGCATTCGACATTGACTTCGGCGCCAGGCCATATTTCTTTTATTACTCACTTTGCATAAATTATTTATTATGCAACGATTTTTTTAATTATCATTATTACTATTATCTCCGGTTTGCACTATTTTTTGTGCACAGGAAAATGATCCGGGGACTTCGGCGTCACTCTGCCGGTCTGCATTGACCGTGCTATGTCACCACTTCGGCGTGTCGAGCTCTCTGCTCCTCCACCTTGGGACCGGCTTGGGGGATGGAACCTTGCCCCGCATCAAGCTCGGACCACGTCATCAATACCGAACATATTAACCAGCTAAGTCGCTTTCATGCTCAAAGCTTTAATTTCTAACTTGTGTTCGGTTCGACCAAGCATTATACTTTTTTGGAAAAAAGTTGCTTGTAAAAAATTTCCTTGTCCAAACTTTGTTTGTGATGCATAAATTCAAATGCCCAATTCATTTGGGGGCTTCCTTCATGAAGCTTTTCCTCTTGCATATGATTATACTTGTACGGCTTCATTCTTTGTTCGTGTATTACGCCACAATATGCACCATATCGACTTAAGTGATTTGCAAGCTGGGTTGCCTCGCTCCTATGTTTACCCCTACATTCCCGATTGTTCGGCTAGGGAGTAAAGGGAGCACCTCTACGATTGTCACGATCGGCTCGCCCGAGCCAGACCTCAGACTGGGTGAAGCCGAAAGCTAGCGCTCTTATAGTTTTCAATGATGGTCGACACACAACGGAACTCATGAGTACAAAAAATCTATTGCACAAGTCTCATAATAACAATGAGCACTGAAGAAAGGTATCGGTGGGGGTACTATTTTCTTCGAAGATGCTTCTTATACTTCACGGTAATATAGCATAAGTTCCCTAAGCGCGCTTTGTCTATTACAGCCTTATGGCCTGATTGCCTGGTTATTGGAAACACCGTCGATATTCTCGACCGATGGAGTACATAACACTTTTCGGTCCTTGACCGAAGAGGGAGAAGCTGACGGTCGGTTAAGACGCGTTTAAAGTTCGGTTGAACATAGATATGATATAAGTACTTCGGTACATGCAATCATTCTTCTACCCAAGTCACTTGGGGGCTCTTAAGTTTATTTGAGCTGTTTTATAATAAGTGTTCTTCTTCTTAGTCGTTGCAAAGTTTTATTATTATTATTATTTATCACTCCTTTTTCGACACGAGTGTGTGGTCACTAGCCGGGGAGCCTAATTTCTCTCTCAAAGCCGCTAGAGTTTAGTTTGCAAAACTGGCCTGATGAGAAGTACTCCGCCCTCGGGATAGGAGGTTGAAGCCGTAGGCTGACCTGCTCGAAGTCTTGAGATAGGATGTATCATGTTAAGGCACGACAGAAGCACTTCTTTTTTCTAAGACCAATTTTCGGATTGGCACCGAACACTTGATATTGTTCGGACGTCATGTTTTTACTGACGTTTCTTGGTTTTCCAAGCTTTTTGGAACTTTTAAACTATTTGTGCTTTTCCAGCATTAGTCTCGCAGTGCAACGCCGGACACCTTTAGGGATTCGGCAAAAACATTCTCACATATTGCTATATATGCATCGGTTTTGAATTGTGTCTTCGGTTAATAGTTGGGTTGCTCGGCTCCTGCACTTGCTTCCTACCTCCCATTTTGTTCGGCTAGGCGTGCAAAGGGAGAACCACTGCGATTGTGCTTCCAGCTCACATGGTTAAGCACCTCAGTGGAGAAAGCCGAAAACTGACTTTCACAATAAGCGTAAATTGGTCAGCGGTCTGATGACTATGTTAAATGATGGGTCGTTCATAACAATGGCCGAAGTGTTTACGACTTGACCCCGACTGTCGCCGAACACTACCGGGGGCTATTAACTGGCCTCCCAAACTAAATCCTCAATATTTTGCTCTTACATTAGAGCTGAGGTTTAATGATCATGCTTGGCATGACAACCCAAAGAAAGGAACCGATAGCGGGACCATTTTCTTTGGAAGACATTTCTTCTGTTAAACAGTAATATAACTCTCTGCGTACCTTTGTTTATAAAACCGTATGGCCAGATTGCCTTGTTTGTTGTAAATCTTTGCCCTCATAAAGGCTTTATAAAGTAGGACAAACACTCCTCGGCTACTGGCCTAGGAGGTGGAAGCCGATGGTCGGTCAACAAAGTTTTGTACAATGCGGATCCGAGCATTAATGACGTAAAGTACTTGGATACATAGAGTCATTACACATAATTTGTGATTTTACTATGGATATTGATCCTTAATTCGGCCACCCGTGCCCGCATTAAGGCTCGGGGGCTACTAGGCTTCGGGCTTATTATTTACAAATATTAAAGGGGCACATTGATCCCCTGATCTGGTGTTACCACCCGACCAGTGTCTCGGGGGCTACTGCATTGCTTGTCCAATGCAGAAAATTTTATGTGCAATATAGTTTCCGAGGAGATTTTGATCCTCAGGTTGGTCGGCCGCACCCAGCCTGAGTCTCAAGGACTGAGCACGCCGCTTTTAGTGTCCCGAAGTATTCTGCCGAGCTTGGACTTGATCCTCAGGCCAATTTTGCAAATCAACCTGAGTCTCAGCGGCTACTGGGATCAGCGGTCTTACGTCATCCTTCAGGTGCATCTCGGGTTTTAGACCGATGAACACCTTGAGGGCTACTGGCTATATATCTTGGCAGAGAATAAATTTCACCAATCAAAAATATTGACAAAAATCGGCCCACATTCGGGGTGGTGCACCACCTCGGAAGCAGCCCAGCATAAAGCTCGGGCGCTAGTGGCTGGCTCCATAGAGGGCATTTCCGGCATTAAGCTTGGCTAAACTCCTTCAAACTTCTTTGAACCAAGGTGATTTACGACACCTCAGATACAGTCCGGCATTGGAGCTCGGATACATTCTGGCGTTAGAGCTGGGAAGCAGTCCGGCGTTGGTGCTCGGCTGCAAAAGATACCTCAAATTCAGTCCGGCGTTAGAGCTCGGACGCAAGAGTACGCTGCCGCCCGGGAACAACTTCAAACCCGAGGTGTGGCATAAAAATAACAAGACATTGATAAAGGCCGGAAACTTAAAGGGGCTCCTTGGATACCCGACGTGTAAACTCGTCGAATGCATTTCGGCGATCCTCAAGATCGAAGATGAGAAGATTTGTTGAACCAGTTTTCAAGACCGTCAACCAAAGATGAAGAACAGTTCGGAAGAATCGAGGAGCGTCCCTAACTTGAAGACCGGTTCAGGGGGCTACTGACGGTGTCCTGGACTAGGGGTTACTCACCACATCATCTCCCGATCTGTTAGATTGGGCCGAGGACCCCCATGGCCGTATACTCATGGGCCAGTTCGGACAACTGCCGCATACATGGAAGATTCTACAAGACTTGGTGATCAAGACAAGGACTCCTCCCCACCGGCGTATTCGGCTAGGACTCTTGTTATCCTAGGCCTCTGGTGCATTATATAAACCGAGGCCAGGCTAGTCGATAGATCATATACAACAACAATCATACCATATGCTAGCTTCTAGGGTTTAGCCTCTACGATCTCGTGGTAGATCTACTCTTGTACTACCCATATCATCAATATCAATCAAGCAGGACGTAGGGTTTTACCTCCATCAAGAGGGCCCGAACCTGGGTAAAACATCGTGTCCCCTGCCTCCTGTTACCATCCTCCTTAGACGCACAGTTCGGGACCCCCTACCCGAGATCCGCCGGTTTTGACACCGACAACGTCACTGACGAGAAGAGCATGATTTATCAGTTCAGAGGTGGCCTCAGAGAAGATCTGTAGCTAGCTCTTGTGCTTTTTGAGCCGAAGAAGTACGATGAGTTCTACAACATGGCACAGAAACAAGAGACTGCTTAGCTCAAGTGCGATGCTTCCAAGAAATGAGTCAGGGATGCAACTCCTTCTTCCTCAACTCAAGTGGCAACTAAGCAGCAAAAGTATTGGTTGCCTCCTCCTCTGTTCCGTCAGCCTTATCAGCAGAAAAGCAAAGGTGGCAATGGATCTTCCCACCCACCCAACCCAGGCTTTCAGAACAAGACTTCGTCTCATGCTCCAAGATCAAGTGCTCCGTATCACCGTCCGCTTTTAGAGGTCACGTGCAACAAGTGTCAGCAGAAGGGTCACTATGCCAACAAATGCTTCAATCAGAGGCATCTTCCTCCTCCTCCTGTGAGATCTGCTAGCACCGCAGTGGTCAAGCATAATCCCAAGTTGGCAAAGGTCAACATGATGAACGCAGCTCAGGCAGAGGACTCGTCAGAAGTGATTATGGGTAACCTTCCTGTTAACGATATTCCTGCAAGAGTTCTTTTTGATACTGGTGCATCGCATTCTTTCATTTCAAGACCTTTTGTGGCTATGCATGATTTGGTTACTCAAGTTTTGCCGAGACCATTGTCTATTGTCTCTCCGGCCCGACAAATGACTTCCAGAGTTTTCGTTCCGGATGTCTCTATCACGTTGGGCGACTATAAGTTTCTGTCTTCTCCTAATGTTCTTGGTGACTCAGATATTGATCTTATTCTTGGAATGGACTGGCTTTCTAAGCACAAGGATCAGCTTGATTGTGCTGCCAGGCAGATTCAATTGACACATTCGTCTGAGGATGTAATCGTCTTTGCCGCTCGTGATGATACAATTCGATTATCTTCTCTCAATGAGAAGGACGAGTTGGATGCCATATCTCAGATTCCAGTCGTTTGTGAATATCAAGATGTCTTTCTAGAAGAGCTTCCAGGAATGCCTCCTCACCGGCCAGTTGAATTTGTCATTGATCTTGAGACTGGCACGGAACCTGTTTGCAAACGTCCTTACAAGCTTGGACCTGAAGAGTTGAAGGAGCTGAAGAAACAACTCGATATTCAAGAGCGTGTGGGTCTCATCCGACCAAGTTCTTCTCCATGGGGTTGTGGTGTTCTTTTTGTCAAGAAGAAGGATGGAACGGACCGACTTTGTGTCGACTACTGTCCATTGAACAAGAAGACCATAAAGAACAAGTACCCACTTCCCAACATCAATGAGCTTTTCGAACAACTCAAAGGTGCTCAAGTTTTCTCCAAGCTTGACCTCCGTATGGGCTATCATCAGAGTCGCATTCATGAACAAGATATCCCCAAGACAGCATTCAGAACAAGCTATGGTTCATATGAACACACTGTCATGTCTTTCGGCCTTGTCAATGCTCCTCCAACATTCTCCCGCATGATGAACTTCATCTTCAACCCCTACACAAATGACTTCTTCTTGGTCTATCTCGATGACATTTTGGTCTTTTCCAAGAACAAGGAGGATCATGCCAAGCACTTGAGATTGGTGCTGGACAAGCTTAGAGAACATCAGTTCTATGCGAAGTTTTCAAAGTGCGAGTTTTGGCTCGATGAGGTTCTCTACCTTGGGCATATCATCTCCGCCAAGGGCATAGCTGTTAATCCTGAGAAGGTGTCTGCAATTGTGAATTGGGAACCGCCTCAGAATGTGAAGCAACTCCGCAGCTTCCTTGGGCTTGCAAGCTATTGTCGAAGGTTCGTTGAGAACTTCTCTAAGATCGCGAAGCCTCTTTCAAACCTCCTCCAGAAGCATGTGAAGTATGTCTGGTCGCCTGAGTGTGACATCGCTTTCAACACCCTCAAAGAGAAGTTAGTCACTGCTCCAGTTCTGACTCCTCCTGATGAATCCAAACCGTTTGAAGTTTTCTGTGACGCTTCCCTTCAAGGTCTCGGTGCAGTGTTGATGCAAGAGAAGAAAGTTGTGGCCTATACCTCTCGCCAGTTGAAGCCCAACGAAAAGAACTACCCCACTCATGACCTCGAGTTAGCGGCAGTTGTACATGCTCTTTTAACATGGAGACATCTCTTGTTGGGAAGGAAAGTGGACATCTTCACTGATCATAAGAGCCTCAAGTGCATCTTCACTCAGCCCAACCTCAACCTCAGGCAGACTCGTTGGGTCGAGATGATTCAAGAGTATAATCCGAGTATCGAATATACTCCAGGAAAGGCCCATGTCATTGCTAACGCATTGAGAAGGAATGCTTACTGCAATAGTTTGATTCTCAAGCCCTACCAACCAGAGCTTTGTGAAGCTTTCCGCAAACTTAATCTCCAAGTTGTTCCTCAAGGATTCCTTGCCAACCTCCAAGTCTCTCCTACTTTGGAAGATCAGATTCATGAGGCTCAGCTTCTTGATGCTATGGTGAAGAAGGTGAAGATTGGGATTGCCAAGAGTCAACCCAAGTACAAGTGCTATCGCCTTGATGACAAGGATACTCTATTCTTCGAGAATCGAATTGTTGTTCCTAAGGGAGACCTTCGTAAAGTCATCATGAACGAGGCTCACAATTCACTCCTCTCTATTCACCCTGGAAGTACAAAGATGTACCATGACCTTAAGCAGTCGTATTTGTGGACTCGAATGAAGCGCGAGATTGCTCAGTTCGTGAATGAATGTGATGTCTGCAGAAGAGTAAAAGCAGAACACCAATGACCAGCTGGTCTCCTCCAACCTCTTGCCATTCCAGAATGGAAGTTTGACCATATTGAGATGGACTTCGTGACTAGATTTCCCAAGTCCAAGTGTGGCAATGATGCTATCTTCGTTGTCATCGACAAGCTCACTAAAGTGGCTCATTTTCTTCCTATCAAAGAATCTATCACAGCAGCTCAGTTGGCAGAGCTATATACCTCCAGGATTGTCTCTCTTCACGGCATTCCGCAGTTGATATCTTTAGATCGTGGAAGCATCTTCACCTCTAAGTTTTGGGATTCTTTCCAGAAGGCCATGGGCACCAGCATTCGCTTCAGCATAGCCTTTCATCCTCAAACTAGTGGCCAAGTCGAGCGAGTCAATCAAATTCTTGAAGATATGCTCAGGGCATGTGTCATTTCTTTCGGTATGAAGTGGGAAGATTGTCTTCCATATGCCGAGTTCTCCTACAACAACAGCTTCCAAGCGAGTTCGGGCAAGGGCCCATTCGAGATTCTCTATGGCGGGAAGTGCCGTACTCCTCTTAACTGGTCAGAGACTGGTGAATGCCAACTTCTTGGCAATGACTTGATCATAGAGGCTGAAGAAATGTGCAAAGTCATTCGTGAAAATCTCAAAGCCGCGCAATCGCGCCAGAAGAGTTACTATGATAGCAAGCATCGTGACTTGGCTTTCGAGATCGGAGACCATGTCTACCTCTGCGTCTGTCCAATGAAAGGTACTCGTCTCTTCGGTATCAAAGGGAAGCTTGCCCCTAGATACGTGGGTCCTTTCAAGATCATTGGCAAAAGAGGCGATCTCGTTATCAACTTGAGCTTCCATCCAACTTTGCAAATGTGCATGATGTGTTTCACGTGTCTCAGCTTCGCAAGTGTTTCAAGACTCCTGACCGCACCGTCAACTTCGAAGAGATTGATCTCCAAGAAGACCTGTCTTATCATGAGCATCTCGTTGCTATTCTTGAAGAAACTGAGTGCAAGACTCGCAACAAGTCTATCAAATTCCTGAAAGTGAAGTGGTCACATCATTCTGACCGTGAAGCCACCTGGGAACGCGAGGACCACCTCCGTTCCAAATATCCGGAGTTTTTCCATTCCTAGATCTCGGGACGAGATCCTTTCTTAGTGGTGGAGTGTTGTAATGCCCCATATGTAACCTGCCATATTTGTATTCCAACTCTTGCCATTTTCGTCACTAAGTTATGATATCTCCTCGTTGTTGGGTTTTGTCTCTTTGTTGCTTTTGTCTTTGTCATGCATCTCATATCATGTCATCATGTGCATCGCGTTTGCATACGTGTTCGTCTCATGCATCCGAGCATTTTCCCCGTTGTCCGTTTTGCATTCCGGCACTCCTATGTCCTCCGGTGTCCCCTTTTGCTTCTTTTCGTGTGTGGGTGTTAAACGTTCTTGGATTGGACCGAGACTTGCCAAGCAGCCTTGGTTTACTACCGGTAGACCGCCTGTCAAGTTTCGTGCCATTTGGACTTCGTTTCATACTCCAACGGTTAACCGAGGGACCCAGAAGGCCCCGTGTGTGTTGCAGCCCAACACCTCTCCAAAGTGGCCCAAAGCCTAGCTAAACCCCCTCCATCATCTCGGTCGTTTGATCATGATCGCATGGCCGAAAACCATGCTCAATTTGGAGCCTCCTAGCTCCCTCTACCTATAAAAAGGCATCTCCCCCGAAAATCCCGGATCATTTTCACCCCTAACCATAGTCTCCTTCCACCTCGCGCTGCCGGACAAGTTTGCCCGCGCCGGACGTGTCCGTCGGACGCGTCACCCCGGCCAATCAGACCGCGATACCTCAGCATCTGCCGCCCCGCGCCCAATCCCCCGCCGCCATGTCACCACCCGGAGCCGCCGCCCCTCCGCGTCGCCCGCGTGGGCCCGCCGAAGCCCGACCACGGCCCTCTCGGCCCGGTGTGCCGTGCCCCGCCGCCCGAAGCTCGCGCCCCGCGCCGCCCCGCCTTCCTCCTCCACGCTGGCGAGCCCTCGCCTCCGGCCACCTTGCGCCATCACCGACCCCACCGCAAGCTCGCCGGCCTTCGCCCGTGCCGCCACGACGGGAACCGCGCCGCCCAGGACCTCCGCGCCGCCTCGCCGGACTTCGTCGGCTCCGGCCACCGCCTCCATCTCCGGCCGCCGATCCTCTTCTTCCTCTATAGTAACTCCGGCGGGAGGATCTGGTTAACCTCGTTTTGCGTGCCTCGGATCCAGATCTGGACGAACCCTAAGGGTTGACTTTTGTCCTAGTTTTGCATATTTTTAGCATACTTCATCACATCATAACTTTGCATCCGTGGCTCCGTTTTGGGCGTGTAGCATATCAAATTGTTCGTCTCGATGTGTACTTCATTTCATTCCATTGCACCATGTTTATTTGAGTTCATCTTGATGCCCTAAATTCTGTGGCAAGAGTGCTATGTAATGTTAGTTTCAGATTCTTAACGGATTATGGACATTTGTCATTTTTGCCATGATTAATGTGTGCCTCCTATGAACTTGAGCCCTACATGTGTTTTGTTGTATGCCATGCCATCTTTACAGGGGTGTATGCCATGTATTTTTGTAATCTTTGTGGTGACTAGCACAAGCATGCAAACTAGCTCTCGTGGTGTTGCTGATTTCAGGGACTTAGAATTCTTCTAAGTCTTTTCCCTGATGATATTTTTATGCCATGTATTCTTGTTGCTACAGAGTGATCCATGCATCTTTTGAGCATGTTCAGTAAGGGTGATCTTGAGATATTGTTATGCTCTATCCATCCATGTCTTTGTTTGCAATTATGGAGTGCCCTAGCATGACTCAATCTTACTCTACTTTTGCTATATAATGTTCCTGGCAGATTGTTTACATATTAAGCAATTTTGCCGAGGTTGTTATAGTTTATCCATGCATGCGAGAGTGTTCTTACCATGGTTAGCTTATTTATCATGTGTACTTGCTGGGTGTATGCTTAGTTTGTCATGCAATTCCTTGTGGTGAGTGCATCGAGCTTGCAAACATGCCTACGTGAATCTGTTTTGCCATGTTCCAGTTTTCTGCTAAGTCTGAATCTGTTAATGAAACTTGCTATGTTCACATGGGTGCCATTGTATTTTCTGATCCCTTTTGGCTTATGGTCAGTAAGGGACTTTTGTTATATGCTTTGTGTAGTTTCATGCCATGCCTTGCCTTGCCATGATATGTCCCTGTAGCATGTTGTTATCTTGCTCTAAACATTTCTTCCTGATGTTAAATTCCTGACATGTTATTTTCACCAAGTCTATGAACCTGATATCTTTTGCACTTTTGTCATGCTTGTTTGATCCTGCTATTTTGTGATTTAGCCGTAGCTCAGTGTTCATCTTTTGTCAAGCATCTTGAGTGAATCACTGCCATCTACTTTGTTGTTATGTTAGAGTGTAGTAGCTTGTTGTTCTTGATGCATTTAGATGGTCTCGTGCTGTTAATTGCAGATCGGTGCCATATTTGTTTTGCTTGCCATTTGCAAACCGTGCATCCGATGTCGGTGATCTTTATATCGATTTCGACCGAAATCAACTCATCTTTCCAGCGGCACTCTTGGTTTTCCAAGTTGAGGCCTGGTTCAATCTTTCCTTTCCGAAGCAGGCATATGCATTGCATATCACATCCCGCATATCATGCCCTGTTTTGCATCATGTTGCTTGCGCATTGCACCATGGTTGATTGTGTCCCCCTTTGCTTGTGTTCTTGCCTTGGGTAGAGCCGGGAGATGAGTACGTGATCGAGGAACCCGTTGAGAACATTTACGAGGATCAAGCTAACGTCAACTCGGAGAACTTTGCAGGCAAGATGATCATACCCTCGAAATCACTTCTATCTTTGCTTGCTAGATGCTCGCTCTATTGCTATGCCTATGCTATGATACCTACCACATGCTTTATCATGCCTCCCATATTGCCATGTCAAGCCTCTAACCCACCTTGTCCTAGCAAACTGTTGTTTGGCTATGTTACCGCTTTGCTCAGACCCTCTTATAGTGTTGCTAGTTGTAGGTGAAGATTGGAGTTTGTTCCTTGTTGGAACATGTTTATTGTTGCGATATCACTATTATATCTTGTCTATTTTAATGCATCTATATACTTGGTAAAGGGTGGAAGGCTCGGCCTTATGCTTGGTGTTTTGTTCCACTCTTGCCGCCCTAGTTTCTGTCATACCGGTGTTATGTTCCTTGATTTTGCGTTCTTACACGGTTGGGTTATAATGCGAACCCCTTGACAGTTTGCCTTGAATAAAACTCATCCAGCAAGGGCCAACATTGGTTTTACCATTTTCCACCTAGCCTTTTTCCCTTGGGTTTCGCAGACTCAAGGGTCATCTTTATTT
>NC_041386.1:494565658-494585329 GCF_002162155.2 Triticum dicoccoides | reverse complement strand
AGTGCTCCTCTGAGTGTTGGTCCAAACTAGAGCCCCTTGCAGCGCCACCTCGGGGAAACTCGAGGGTTGGTTTTAGTTGTACAGATTGCTTATCCGGTGTGCCCTGAGAACGAGATATGTGCAGCTCCTATCGGGATTTGTCGGCACATTTGGGTGGCTTTGCTGGACTTGTTTTACCATTGTCGAGATGTCTTGTAACCGGGATTCCGAGTCTGATCGGGCCATCCTGGGAGAAGGAATATCCTTCGTTGACCGTGAGAGCTTGTGATGGGCTAAGTTGGGACACCCCTGCAGGGATTTGAACTTTCGAAAGTCGTGCCAGCGGTTATGGGCAGATGGGAATTTGTTAATGTCCGGTTGTAGAAAACTTGAAACTTAACTTAATTAAAATTGGATCAACAGCGTGTGTAGCCGTGATGGTCTCTTTTCGGCAGAGTCTGGGAAGAGAACACGGTCTTGTGTTATGCTTGAACGTAGGTTGTTCTAGGATCACTTCTTGATCATAGATTCTCGAACATGCTTTGCCTTTCTCTTCTCGCTCTCATTTGCGTATGTTAGCCACCATATATGCTAGTGCTTGCTGCAGCTCCACCTCATACCTTTTCCCCTACCTATAAGCTTAAATAGTCTTGATCGCGAGGCTGTGAGATTGCTGAGTCCCCGTGACTCACAAATTACTTCCAAAACCAGATGCAGGGACCGATGATACCGCTCCAGGAGATACGACTGAGCTCAAGTGGGAGTTCGATGAGGACTCAGGATGATACTATGTTTCCTTTCCTGACGATCAGTAGTGGAGCCAGTTGGGGTGATCGGGGACATTATGCATTTGGGGTTGTCTTTATTTTGGTTCCGTAGTCGGACCTTGATTGTATCTGGATGATTGTAATGATATATCTATGCTATTGTGTGGCGTGGCGATTGTAAGCCAACTATGTACCTTTTTCTTATTCAGTACATGGGATGTGTAAAGGTATAGCTGCATCGTGGGTGTTACAGCCGCCTACAACCACCATCTCCTCCAGGAGCACCTGCAGGCAGAGGAGCAGATCACCGCGGAGCGGGCAGAGCAGGAGGCGATGCTCGACTCGTACCGCTCTACCCACGAGGGCCGCCTCGAGTGCTGGCGGTACCGCATGCGGGTGGCGGAGGCTACGGCCGCCTACAAAGAGGGCGATGAAGTGGGCGAGGCGCTGTTTGGCGAGACCGAGGACGAGGCAGAGGATAATGCCGGTGCCGACGAGTCCCCGCTCCGCTGGCGTTGATGAGGCCCTGCTCCGCTAAGGCCCTGCGGCGCCAACAACGAGGCAGAGGACACCGCCGGCTCCGCCGAGGCCCCACCCTGTCGGCAACGAGGGGGAGGATTTCCCTAGCTCCGCTGAGGTGCCACCCGCCGGCAACAAGACAGAGGACATCGCCGGCTCCGCCGAGGCCCCGCCCTGCTGCCAAGGAGGTTGTGCCACACAGAAAACAAGGAAGAGTAGAACACGGTAGGTCTCCGCCGCTCGGGTCCAAGTAAGGCCGTCGCTGCTACCCTCCGGTTGCTGGCACTGAGTTGTACATCATGGAGCAATTCTATGATTACAGGATGATTGAAGAGCGCTCTGTGGTTGAGCAAGCTCATGAGATACAGTCATTTTCTAGAGAACTTGAGCACTTCAGTTGTTTGCTACCGCACAAGTTTGTTGCCGGAGGTATCATCACTAAGCTTCCTCCTTCGTGGATCTCATTGGCACTCTTGATGTGGAAGAAAAGGCGAGAGAAAAGGACACACGTGCTCGAGGAATTGAGGGAGGATCTAGTGCCAATCTGGTACATAAGAAGAACTTCCAACCCCACAAGTTCAAGAACAAGGGCAAGTTTGATGGTAAAGCAAAGTTTGATGGGAAGAACATGGATGTGCAACACACGAACTTCAAGAAGAAGAATGACAAGAAGAAAGGTGTTTGTCATGTGGGGATCCTAATCATTGGGCTCCTGGTTGTCCTAATCGCTATGACAAGCTAGGCGGCTTGACCACTGACGGCCGGTTAGCTTCTTGGCGGCAACATGGAGTCGGAGAGCTATGTTGGAGAAGGACGTTGCTTCTACTTAACTGCTGGTGAAGTTGGCTGACTGACACATGGGCCCAACGGGCATCTGGGCCACATGTCAGTTACGCAACTGCACCTGCAGTTAAGTCACTGAAGCTTCTGTTCGGCTCAGCCGGACACATGTGGGTAGCTTCGCTTAATTAATTATACCTCTAGCGCACCCCTTTTTAGTTGAAGAATGTATGAAATGTAATGAAATCCGGCATGTTTATATGAAATCCGATCGTGTATGAATGAATTTATTTCGATTAGTTCGAATTCTTGTATCACTGGCATTGGATGAACATGCAAAACAATACGTACTAGCATTATTCCCAGGGTGATCACCTCGTTTGCAGTAGTTTCACATGTACTCCCTCCGGTCCTTTCTAGTCTGCATACAAGTTTTGTCTGTAGTCAAAGTATCTCTACTTTGACCAATCTTATAGAAAAAAGTATGCACTTTCACAATGTGCGAAGTAAAAAGGAACAGAAGGAGTACAGAGAGTTTGAGCAGCTTTTTAGCGTTCCTGTACATTGCAATCGAACACACAGGCCTGGCAATTCATAGAGAACATTCAAAACAATCGATGATTATGCATCTCAGCGATTCACATGTCAGAGCCAATATTTACTTCACAACTAAAGAATAAAGAAAAAATGGATCTACACTGCTGATAGCAAAGGGCGTCCCATTCGAAAATATCAAACGCATGTCTTCTTGCTAAAATCAATGAGCAAAATTTGACAAGGTTTTCCCATTCCAAAATATCAAATGCATATGATTGTGGAATGGGCAGGGTTTGCCATCAGTTCGGACATTGACATGGAACCTCGTGCTAAATAAACCAGCTATTCTTTTTGTTCAGTTCCACCAAAATCAACCAAATTGACGCGTAGCTTGTATGATTTCGCCCTTATATGTTGCAATGCCTTGAACTTATCGGCACCTCCTTTCTTGTGGTGGAAATGAATGATTCGATGTATTCATGAACATTTTTGCAGTTCCCATAGAAATCAAGCTAAGCACCCCTGTTTGCACAAATACAAAAAAAGTGATTAGTATAAAGCAAACTGTACTATGAATTGACAGTTTAAACAGGCACCTACATGGTCCATGTATAGCACACTTTTAGAAAAATGGAACTCACCAGAAAGAATCCTAGAACAACATTTTACTCACGCATCACAGCAAGAAAATGGAGATTTGTCAGTCCTTCTGAGCTGAAGTTAGTTTGGTCTTATGGGGGGTAATGTAACCATCCTTCAACTGCTCCTTCTGATGAGAAGATAGACAGGGCTTCTTCATCCTGGCATAATCGGAACTAGTCACTTCACGTACTCCATATTCTTCTTCGGAGGAGGATGATCCTGTTGTGCAAAGACAAGCGGATAACTAAATGCTAGCATCCCTGTTTGCTCGAAAAAAAGGAAAGGGAATATTTAAAACAGCACAGATGAAGCACTTCTCAAGGACAATGCCACTTTTTGATGACAGTATCTAAACAATAGCACAACACCAATAGAGATGACAAAGCTCAATCATATGGATGAAATCAGTGGGTGAGTACCAACCTTTGTCAGGAGGCTTATTGTGTAGAGCATACAGATGAAGCACTTCTCCGGAACCATCTGTTGCTATCTACTATGGTGGCCATGCTTACTATATACTCCTCGATTAGATTAGTGTTTCCAACATCTTCTTATGCAATTCCACTAAAATATATGGTATCTTCAAAGAAGATCCCTGTTTGCACAAGTAGAGATAATTACGTATTACATTAAGAGTGGCATCAAATCAGTGGCAAAACAATTGCTCGTTCCAGCCATAGCAATAAATTAAGATGCAAAACTATATCATTACTTGTGTCATCACAGTTCCAGTGCTTCATTACAGCACCAGGAGTTGATTTTTGTTTTTCTTCCACTTGTTCTTCCCCTTCATCACTTGTTCAATAACAGACAAGCTTCGCCTTCAATGTAAGATTTGGCATGTCAATTAGGTTGCACAAGTATAGCACTAAACAATGACATTAATTTTCTGATGAAAGTGGCAAAATACAGGCCAACAGTTGTGAAATATCCTTATCTTACCTCAATGGGATATTGCGGTGCACATACAGATTGGAAGTCTTGTCTCCATTTGTGCAGTTCACTAAAATCAAGCAACATTACCGTACAAGTAGCACAACATATGAAAGCACACTACAGAATCATGTGAAAGAAGGCTAGTACTGACCTCTCATGAAGCGGAATTCAAACAACTCACAAGAAGAAGATCTGAACCAAATTTACCAACACGGATAGGAAGTAAGATCTCCTCTTGTGCAGTTCCACTAAGATCAAGCAATCAAGCAACGTTGTCGGTGTGACACTTTGGTTGAACTGCACAAAACACTCTTAAAACAAAAGTGTTTTATGCAGTGCAACAAAAGGTCATAATGGCAATGAGGTGAAGTAGATAACCCTGTTTACACAGAGGTGCAAAGGAAACAACTAGTGGTCAATAGCGGTGGATGACATAGAAGCCAACAAAAAGAAGCATCTACCTTATCTAAATGGGAAAGAAAGCAAGACAGTAGCATTTCCCAAATAGTGGCATTGATTAATATTAATAGAGAGATTATATTAATAATAAAATCCGTTAAACATGTAATTTGCTTTTAACTGTGGCATTGCATCAATTTTCCAGCGGCATTACTAGAGGGTGCTTGTTTACAGGGACATTTTTGTGGAGGCACTAAAAAAACTCCGTGTCAGTCCCATCTAAACCAAACAGGAGGGACTTTTAGGGACTAAAAGTGGGCATTTGGGACTAAAGAAAGAAGACCCCGAGGGAGAGTCTTTTTGGGACTTTTTCCAACAGTTGCCCCTGCCACACATCGCACCTTGTCTCTATTAGTTCATTACTAGGGGTAACATGGTCTTTTAGCATGTCATTTAATAACCTCTAGTCCATGTTTAGTCCCTGGAACCAAGCAGGTAGGGACTAGGGAGTTTTTAACCAAACAGGGCCTTAGATTAACAACAGCTAAAGAGTTGCACGGGATAGTGGACACACCAGCACCATGTGCATCTACCGATGTACTGGGGTGATGCACAGTCTGTTGCAACAAATAACAAACAACCAAGGAGCATATTTGTGTTGGTCCTAGTTTTGTTATCTTTAGACACCTTTCCCTATGTGAGCGCAGCAAATCTAGTCCTGCTCAAACTCTACAACCTTGTCCCCCAAAACAAAAGATCAGTTCGTTACAGATGTGTGTACTATGTTTGTCATTGTTTTCCCTTTTCAACCAACGTAGGTGCTGGATAGCCAGTCTGTACTAGTACTTTCCCCACTTCCTTTCCTCTGTCAACCACGTCCTAGATTTATGCTATACAACTTTCCCCACTACTTTCCCCCATTCCTGTCCTCTTTGAACCACGTCTTAGATTCATGCGATACAACTTTCCCCACTACTTTCCCCCTTCCTTTCCTTTTTGAACCACGTCCTAGATTCATGCTATACAACTTTTCCCACGACTTTCCCCCATTCCTTTCCTCTGTGAACCACATCCTAGATTCATGGTATACAACTTTCCCCACTACTTTCCTATTTGATCCAACACCTAGATACGAGTGCACAAGCGGAAAAAACCCACATGCAGCTAGAGCAATGCATGTGGAATAAGTAAATTATACCTTAAGGTTCTTGGGGTGTGGTTCGGTGGGCGACCAATGGCCGTTCAACCCACACTATGTACGGCGGCGAAGAAGAAGGGGCCAGAGGCCCTCCCACGCCGCCGCTGGGTGAAAGTGAACAGCTGCGCCGGTAGTGGATTCCCTCCCTCGCTGACGGCGACAGCGTTAAGCCTCCTTCCATTCCTGGCGGGCGGATCCTGACGACTCTTTGACCAACAGTGAGGGGAGAGAGAGAGGCCAACGAAGTCTTGTTTAGATCTGGAGAGGGCGAGAGAGTATGAAGAGAGCAACTACAAGCAGACCAGCAGTGAGGGGAGAAAGAGAGGCCAGCGAAGTCTTGTTTAGATCTGGAGAGGGTGAGAGAGTGTGAAGAGAGCAACTACAAGCGCTGAGGCTCCATCGTGTATATATATATTGGAGAGAGTGTGAAGAGTGCAAACCCTAGAAAACAAGCGCCGAGGCTGCAGCTTATACGTGATGAGGTGATTATACGATCACTACGAGATCGTATAGCTCCGTATCCATTCATTTTGACCAGTCAAAGAATCCTCCTGGCACGAAGTATGCTCAAGTGTAATTATCGAACCTGAGACCTCAAGTTTGATGAGCGAACAGGATAACCAGCTACACAACCCTCCTGGTATGTTCAACGAGAGGAAAATAACCTTTTATACATTCGTGCATTCGTGTGACAAGCATGCCGTGTTTTTTTGTGTGTGGGAGTCATTGGGATTTAAATCATAATCGTGGCATGTGGCTTTGGTGGTAAGACTATCCACAGCGGTGCATAAATAATGCAGCCTTAGTCACCTTACCTCTCTCCACGTAGTACGTTGGGTCCCACCAGTCAGAGGGTGAAACAAACAAATTAATAAGAAAAATTAAAAGCGCCAGCGGTTTATCTTACCTCACACATCTCGCTACTGGTCGGGAACACTGCCCAATTGATCCCTCTGTTCGCTCACGTACTATTTTAAGTGAATACTTATTATAACATGCACACAATTTTGGGCACTTGTATTCGACCTAAGTCAGTGTGCCACCGTATCTCGTACGACTCCCTCCGTCTAGGTGTAATAAGTCACGTTAGAAGGTGCAACGGGACCAAGGTGCAAGCAGATTGGAGGAGAAGGAGAAACTTGACCGGTCATTCCTCCAATCAAAGCCCTGATTTCTGTCTCTAAACGCAACAATTAATCCAAACAACTAAGAGATGTTGTTTTAGCTACCATGCAGGGCCACATATTAACTCGCATGCAAGCCGACTTTGATTTCTTGACTGATCAACACGTAGTTGTGCTCCATGCATTGGGTTTCCGGGGGAGATAACAAGGCAGAGTAAGGAGCGTTTGGTTACATTGCTTAGGCTAGTCATAGTGATGAGTAACTTGGACTAGTACAACATGCATATGTTACTAGTCTATGTTACTACTACGCAAAGTTTGCCGTCGGAAGCAAGCTGATCTGGCTCTCCTGAGCTAGCAAGGTTTTTCTAGCCCACCCAAGCTAGCTGGCCCACAAAAGCTAACATATTTTAACAGTTCCAAACGCCTAACCTTGCCCGGCTATGCTATAAGCTGTTCTTGCTAAGGATCCAAACGCTCCCTAAGTAACAACGCTCGCTAGCAACGAGGCCAGGAGGGGATTGAGATGCGAAGTTAATGGACGACGCCTAAACATTTTGGGAATATCTGATTTCTGTAGGATGACTTAACACCTAGACGGAGGGAGTACTACTCCTCAGTCCATGTTTGATGGAATATTCGTCACCTCTTCTCTTCTTGTACATACTCCATTTGTATCTCACTTCATGTGGCTTCGCACTCGCACGATTTTCCTATTCTATGAACTTGTGTGTGCGTGTGCGTGTGCGTGTGCGTGTGTGTGTTTAACATCATGTGTGTGTTAGAGAGAGCGACAGATCGACCTACTCCTACAGAGAGATGGTGTGTAGTGTATGATTTTAGCCGCGAGAGTCGGTGCATCCTCTCGTTTCTGGGCGTCCGGTAGGGACAGGCGGACAGCTGCCACGCCCGCTCCTGACCAGCCTGACCCACCCAAAGCCCCTCCATTGCCCGCGCGCGCTTCCCGCCCGAAACGGTCAGCGCCGCTCCAAAGAATCGGTGCCGCATTCATGCCCGGGCAGAGCGGACGTGACCTCTCACTGGCGCCTGGGTTGAAGGGAGAAGCAAATTCAAGAGTGATAGTTTATTCGTCCGTCCAACTTACTACTGGGTCTATGTGATTTGACGGCTCATTAGTCATTATTACTGAGGTGGTAGGACTGCTGGATGTCCCACGCTTTCGGCGAAAGGAGGTACTACTAGATTACAATTTTCTCCATTCTTACAGCGGAGGAGTGCAAGAGCAGTGAAAACACGCAGGCTTAGTGATTACATGGCCCACCTCACACTACAACTTCATTTATAAATGACGCAGCACCTACTACTTGTTCTCCTATAAACCTTGCGCTTGGCATCTCCAAACTATTAACCTTGCAATTGGCTCTTCGCCTCTTCGGGAAGTCGAGCAATAATGGTACTGTAGTATATATCGTTCTGGCTATATGAGACCGAATGAATTGATGCACGTCCACCATGTGGCGAGGGTCGAGGGGCGAGGGAGAGTGCGTACTATTACGTCCGTTTCAATATGGACTACATACAGAGCAAAATGAGTGAATTTACACTCTAAAATACGTCTATATACATCAGTGTTTGGAGTATGTACTAGTAGTTCATATTGAAATCTACTAAAGGACATATATTCCAAACAATATGATAATCTCTCTAACCAAGGTAGGGAGGAGGAGTAAACGGAGGGAGTACTAGTAAAACTTTATCCTCGTCCTGCGAGCCACCGCGCGCGTGGGCGAGGGGGCGGGCGTAAGGTGTAGTAAGCAAGCTTCACCTCATCCTGTGAGCCACCGCGCCCGTGGGCGGGGGAGATGGCATACAAGCAAGCTTCTCCTCGTTCTGCGAGTTGACGGGACACATCAAAAGTACTCCAGTGTATAGAGCCTTGCCTCTAAGGTAGGCCCCACATGGTTTGCCTCTTTTTTAACATAACGCGTCAAGTCACAATTTGTTTGTTCACCCGTGGTAGACGATCCTCCCTCCATCTAGTGGACAACTAGTACACGTGTCAAATTACCACGTGGGCTTCCTTTTCGTACAGAAATGAACTCCATCATGTACCCGCGCGGGTGTGGTTGGGAAAGAGACGGGAGTACGTGCGCCATCTGTGCACCTCTTCTCTTCATGCACGTCCCCCACCTACGTGGGTGTGTGAGAGAGATACAAACCTAGACAAATGGCTTGTGCATTCATGAGTGTTTTTTATTTGGTGGGGGGTTGATTTCGTGAATGTATTTGTGGGAATATGTGTCAATGACATCTCAAACAAAATTTGCATGCAATGTGTGTGAAATGGAGGCCTATCCATATCATATATAGAGGGTCGGGCGGTCCACGAGAAGAGAGGGAGGGGTCATAGATATCGATAGAGTCAAAGAGAGGATCAAGTGGGTGGGTGCGAGATCGATGAAGAGAGCCATTGAAATTGTGTGTGTGTGTGTGTGCAAGTCAAAGATATAGGGCGACTGACCTAGCTACCGGAACATCAGAGGGCACAGGTTAAGTTTGTGTGTGGCAGGGAGACATGACTAGAGCGCTCGATGTATCGGTGTGTGTGTGTGGGAGAGGGTGGGGGGAGGGGTAGGCAGATGCCTAACTATAGAGGTAGAACGACTCGTATATGTGTTGAGAAGGAGAGATCCAGCTATGTCTTAAGGGAGATCGGTCGACAGCCATCCATAACTGAAGGACGGGAAATAGGATGGGACAGAGAGAGAGAGAGGAGAGGGAGAGGGAGGGAGAGGGGTAGAGTGATGGATGGGTGATGGAGTTGCTTCTCGAAGATGGTGGGAGAGGCCTACTAGGCAAACTGGGGGTGGAACTGCAATATTATCAGTAAGAGTGGGGATGTGTTTCTGTGTGTGCCTGTGTGTGATAGATTTGTCGGGACACGTCCATGGATGATGAAGGGGAACCATGTGTTTGGTAAGAAAACCTAACTAGATCGGTAGATCAATTGTTGTTTGTCGGAGGAAGGGAGAGGCATAACTAATGAGGTAGATCGATCGACGCGTGGGGAAAAACGAGTTATAAGGACCTAGCTAGCTATATGTATAGCGGGAGATCGGTCGGTGTACGTCCATTTGTTAGAGGCAAATAAGGCCCGGTGAGACGGATAGACAGAGAGAATGAAGCTAGGAGGTGGTGCGAGAGGCCCAGCTACTAGCTAGATAGGAGGAGGAGTGTGCGGTTGTGAGATTGATGAAAAGAGGGGCGAGAGTTTACACGTGTGTGGGACCGTATGAGAGACACGAGGCAAGGACACATAAAGGAGGAGATTGAAGGTGCGTGTGTATGTTGTAGGCAAACATCGTTGGAGAGGTTTATCGATCAGTGTGTGTCGAAAAGGAGTTGTGGATACTGTGGGAGAACGACCTAAAGAAAAAAATGAATGTGCGTGATGGATAGAATGCTGAGGGAGGGGGAGGGCGAGGAGGGCGTGTGCATGCACGAGAGAAAGTTAGTGGTAGCTACAAAGGTTAGAGGATTGTGTGGGTGTAAGAGACTAACAAAGATCATAATTTGATATGAAAGTGGATTCATATATTTGAATAGGAGATCATAGTGTTTTAAACATATGCATGCATGAATATAGCGGTGATACGCGTGTTGTGGTTTTGCACATGTTATACCATAATGTGATGATGCATGGCGTTTGCAACTCACAGCTAAATGCCGAACAATCTAAACCATATCTATACATCGAACAATCTCACATTTTATTTGAATTTGTGATAATGTGTGGCGTTTGCATCTTACAACTAAATATCGAACAATCTAAACAATACTATATATCGAACATTCTCACATTTTATTTGAGTTTGTGGTAATGTGTGGTGTTTGCAACTCACATCTAAATACTTGTAGGCGTAGGGGGCGGGGCACCATACATAATGTGATAAACACATTATACATATGAGACATGGTTTAGTTTGTGAAGATCTAGCTAGAGCTTGAAATGTACTATGATTTGAAATCAACATAAAGTGGATTCAAAAAATCGATTTCGAGTTCATATAGTACACATAGTTCATATGTAACTCGAGACTAATCATGTGGTGTGCTATGAACATAATACACAAACGATGGTTTAACTTGACAATAATGACAATTGTAGATCTTATTAAAACAGAGAAACGAATTCAAATGCTTTGACTTCACAACAATCATTATTGTAGATCTTATTCAAATAGATAAACAAATTCAAATTTAGTTCATATTGAAGCGGTAGTATATATGTTTGGAATGCACTAAAATGTTCATTTGAGTACTAGGTTGCATGCAGTATACATGTAGCGAAATATTTTAATTGAACATAACATGAATTCAAAGATTTGAATGACATTTGTAGTGCGAATTGATTTGGTACAGTACACGTTAGGCTTGTCCGGAAATTTCAACTCGCGCCTTGTTAGCCCGAAATATTTAAGACATATCTTTGTCTTGTTGTGCTCCGACAACTCCCTCCATCTCAACCCGCGCCTTGCTATTCCAAAATTACAACGTGATACGTCTCCAACGGAAACCTTCGGGAATGTGATTTTCGGAACGAACATGATCCAGAGGACTTGGACCCTACGTCAAGACATCAACCAGGAAGGCACGAGGTAGGGGGCGCGCCTACCCCCCAGGCGCGCCCTCCACCCTCGTGGGGCCCATGTTGCTCCACCGACGTACTCCTTCCTCCTATATATACCTACGTACCCCCAAACTACCAGATATGGAGCCAAAACCCTAATTCCACCGCCGTAACTTTCTGTATCCACGAGATCCCATCTTGGGGCCTTTTCCGGAGCTCCGCCGGAGGGGGTATCGATCACGGAGGGCTTCTACATCAACACCATAGCCTCTCCGATGAAGTGTGAGTAGTTTACTTCAGACCTACGAGTCCATAGTTATTAGCTAGATGGCTTCTTCTCTCTTTTTGGATCTCAATACAAAGTTCTCCCCCTCTCTTGTGGAGATCTATTCGATGTAATCTTCTTTTGCGGTGTGTTTGTTGAGACCGATGAATTGTGGGTTTATGATCAAGTTTATCTATGAACAATATTTGAATCTTCTCTGAATTCTTTTATGTGTGATTGGTTATATTTGCAAGTCTCTTCGAATTATCAGTTTGGTTTGGCCTACTAGATTGATCTTTCTTGCAATGGGAGAAGTGCTTAGCTTTGGGTTCAATCTTGCGATGTCCTTTCCCAGTGACAGTAGGGGCAGCAAGGCACGTATTGTATTGTTGCCATCGAGTATAACAAGATGGGGTTTGTATCATATTGCATGAGTTTATCCCTCTGCATCATGTCATCTTTCTTAAAGCGTTACTCTGTTCTCTTGAACTTAATACTCTAGATGCATGTTGGATAGCGGTCGATGTGTGGAGTAATAGTAGTAGATGCAGGCAGGAGTCGGTCTACTTGTCTCGGACGTGATGCCTATATACATGATCATACCTAGATATTCTCATAACTATGCTCAATTCTGTCAATTGCTCAACAATAATTTGTTCACCCACCGTAATACTTATGCTCTCGAGAGAAGCCTCTAGTGAAACCTATGGCCCCCGGGTCTATTTTCCATCATATTAATCTTCCAATACTTAGTTCTTTCCTTTGCCATTTATTTTACTTGCATCTTTATTTCTCTTTACCATAAAAATACCAAAAATATTATCTTATCATATCTATCAAATCTCACTCTCGTAGGTGACCATGAAGGGATTGACAACCCCTTTATCGTGTTGGTTGCGAGGAGTTTATTTGTTTGTGTAGGTGCGAGGGACTTGTGCGTGGCCTCCTACTGGATTGATACCTTGGTTCTCAAAAACTAAGGGAAATACTTACGCTGCTCTCTTGCATCACCCTTTCCTCTTCAAGGGAAAACCAACGCAGTGCTCAAGAGGTAGCAAGAAGGATTTCTGGCGCCGTTGCCGGGGAGTCTACGCAAAAGTCAACATACCAAGTACCCATCACAAACCCTTATCTCCCGCATTACATTATTTGCTATTTTCCTCTCTTTTTCCTCTCCCCCACTTCACCCTTGCCGTTTTATTCGCCCTCTCTCTCCTTCCTCCCTCTCTTTCTCTATTCGCCTCTTTTTGCCCATTTCTTGTTTGCTTGTGTGTTGGATTGCTTGCTTGTCACGATGGCTCCAGATAATACCAATTTGTGTGACTTTACCAATACCAACAAAAATGATTTTATTAGCACTCCTATTGCTCCTCTTACCGATGCTGAATCTTGTGAAATTAATGCTGCTTTGCTGAATCTTGTCATGAAAGATCCGTTTTCCAGCCTTCCTAGTGAAGATGCCGCTACCCATCTAAACAACTTCGTTGATTTGTGTGATATGCAAAAGAAGAAAGATGTGGATAATGATATTGTTAAATTGAAGCTATTCCCGTTTTCGCTTAGAGATCGTGCTAAAGCTTGGTTTTCGTCTTTGCCTAAAAATAGTATTGACTCATGGAATAAGTGCAAAGATGCTTTTATCTCTAAGTATTTTCCTCCCGCTAAGACCATCTCTCTTAGAAACGATATTATGAATTTTAAGCAACTTGATCATGAACATGTTGCACAATCTTGGGAGAGGATGAAATTAATGATACGTAATTTCCCTACACATGGTTTGAATTTGTGGATGATTATACAAAAAATTTATGCTGGATTGAATTTTGCTTCTAGAAATCTTTTAGATTCGGCCGTGGGAGGCACTTTTATGGAAATCACTTTGGGAGAAGCTACTAAACTCCTAGATAATATTATGGTTAATTATTCTCAATGGCACACTGAAAGATCTACTAATAAGAAAGTGCATGCGATAGAAGAAATTAATGTTTTGAGTGGTAAGATGGATGAACTTATGAAATTATTTGCAAATAAAAGTGTTTCTTCTGATCCTAATGATATGCCTTTGTCTACTTTGATTGAGAATAATAATGAATCTTTGGATGTGAATTTTGTTGGTAGGAATAATTTTGGTAACAACGCGTATAGAGGAAACTTTAATCCTAGGCCGTATCCTAGTAATTCCTCTAATAATTATGGTAATTCCTACAACAATTCTTATGGAAATTTTAATAAGATACCCTCTGATTTTGAATCTAATATTAAAGAATTTATTACCTCGCAAAAGAATTTCAATGCTTCGATTGAAGAAAAATTGCTTAACATTGATGAGTTGGCTAGGAACGTTGATAGAACTTCTCTTGATGTTGATTCTTTGAAACTTAGATCTATTCCTCCTAAGCATGATATCAATGAGTCTCTCAAAGCCATGAGAATTTCCATTGATGAGTGCAAAGCAAGAACTGCTAGGATGCGTGCTAAGAAAGATTGCTTTATAAAAGCGTGTTCTTCTAGTTTCCATGATAATAAAGATGAAGATCTAAAAGTTATTGATGTGTCCCCTATTAAATCTTTGTTTTTAAATATGAATCTTGATAATGATGGGACTGAATATGATCCACCTTTACCTAGAAGACATTCCAAAAATTCGGAGTCTTTAGATCTTGATGCTAAAATTGTTAAAAGTGGGATTGAAGAAGTCAAAACTTTAAATATTAATGAACCCACTATTTTGGATTTCAAGGAATTTAATTATGATAATTTCTCTTTGATAGATTGTATTTCCTTGTTGCAATCTATGCTAACTTCTCCTCATGCTTATAGTCAAAATAAAGCCTTTACCAAACATATCGTTGATGCTTTGATGCAATCTTATGAAGAAAAACTTGAGTTGGAAGTTTCTATCCCTAGAAAACTTTATGATGAGTGGGAACCTACTACTAAAATTAAGATTAAAGATCATGAATTCTATGCTTTGTGTGATTTGTGTGCTAGTGTTTCCACGATTCCAAAGACTTTGTGTGATTTTCTAGGTTTCCGTGATTTTGATGATTGCTCTTTAAACTTGCACCTTGCGATTCCAATATTAAGAAACCTATGGGAAGAATTAATGATTTTCTTATTGTTTCAAATAGGAATTATGTGCCCGTCGATCTTATTGATCTTGACATAGATTGCAATCGCCCATGTCCTATTATTCTTGGTAGACCTTTCCTTAGAACGATTGGTGCAATTATTGATATGAAGGAAGGGAATATTATATTCCAATTTCTGTTAAGGAAAGACATGGAACACTTCCCTAGAAAGAAAACTAAATTACCTTATGAATCTATTATGAGAGCCACTTATGGATTGCCTTCCAAAGATGGCAATACCTAGATCTATCCTTGCTTTTATGCCTAGCTAAGGGCGTTAAACGATAGTGCTTGTTGGGAGGCAACCCAATTTTATTTTTATTCCTTGCTTTTTGCTCCTGTTTAGTAATAAATAAATTGTCTAGCCTCTGTTTTGGTTGTGTTTTTTGTGTTTAATTAGTGTTTGTGCCAAGTAGAACCGTTGGGAAGACTTGGGGAAAGTCTTTTTAATCTTGCTGTGAAAAACAGAAACTTTAGCGCTCACGAGAATTGCTGTCATTTTTATTTGGAAAGTGCTATTTAGATAATTCTTTTTGAAGATGATTAATAGATAAATTCCTCACGTCCAGAAATTTATTTTAGAATTTTTGGGGTTCCATATCTTGCGTTAGCTACAGATTACTAGACTGTTCTGTTTTTGACAGATTCTGTTTTTCGTGTGTTGTTTGCTTATTTTGATGAATCTATGGCTAGTAAAATAGTTTATAAACCATAGAGAAGTTGGAATAAAGTAGGTTTAACAGCAATATAAATAAAGAATGAGTTAATTACAGTACCTTGAAGTGGTGTTTTGTTTTCTTTTGCTAACGGAGCTCACGAGATTTTCTACTTTAAGTTTTGTGTTGTGAAGTTTTCAAGTTTTGGGTAAAGATTTGATGGATTATGGAACAAGGAGTGGCAAGAGCCTAAGCTTGGGGATTCCCATGGCACCCCAAGATAATCTAAGAACACCTAAAAGCCAAAGCTTGGGGATGCCCCGGAAGGCATCCCCTCTTTCGTCTACTTCTATCGGTAACTTTACTTGGAGCTATATTTTTATTTACCACATGATATGTGTTTTGCTTGGAGCGTCTTGTATTATTTGAGTCTTTATTTGTTAGTTTTCCACAATCATCCTTGATGCGCACACCTTTTTGAGAGAGACACTTATGATTCAAAAATTGTTAGAATACTCTATGTGTTTCACTTATATCTTTTCAGTTATATAGTTTTTGCTCTAGTGCTTCACTTATATCTTTTAGAGCACGTTGGTAGATTTGTTTTATAGAAACAATTGTTCTCTCATGCTTCACTTAGATTATTTTGAGAGTCCTACAAAACATCATGGTAATTTGCTTTAATTATGTTAGGCATTCAAGATTAATAATAAAATTTTCTTATGAGTGTGTTGAATACTATGAGAAGTTTGAAACTTGATAATTGTTTTGAGATATGGAGATGGTGATATTAGAGTCGTGCTAGTTGAGTAGTTGTGAATTTGAGAAATGCTTGTGTTGAAGTTTGTGATGCTACTATCCTTTTACCACACTTGTGCTTCAAAGTAGCACCATGATATAGCGAGTCTCATATATTGTGCTTCAAAGTAGCACCATGTCCTTCATATAGAGAGTCTCATATGTTGTCACTTTCATATACTGGTGGGAATTTTACATTATAGAACTCGGCTTGTATATTCCAATAATGGGCTTCCTCAAATTGCCCTAGGTCTTCGTGAGCAAGCAAGTTGGATGCACATCCACTTAGTTCTTTTTGTTGAGCTTTCATATACTTATAGCTCTAGTGCATCCGTTGCATGGCAATCCCTACTCACTCACATTGATATCTATTAATGGGCATCTCCATAGCCCGCTGATATGCCTAGTTGATGTGAGACTATCTTCTCCCTTTTTGTCTTCTCCACAACCACCATTCTATTCCACATATAGTGCTATGTCCATGGCTCACGCTCATGTATTACGTGAAGATTGAAAAAGTTTGAGAACACCAAAAGTATGAAACAATTGCTTGGCTTGTCATCAGGGTTGTGCATGATTTAAATACTTTGTGTGGTGAAGATGGAGCATAGCCAGACTATATGGTTTTGTAGGGATAACTTTCTTTGGCCATGTTATCTTGAAGAAACATAATTGCTTAGTTAGTATTCTCGAAGTATTATTATTTCTATGTCAATATTGAACTTTTGTCTTGAATCTTTCGGATCTGAATATTCATACCACAATTAAGAGAATTACATTGAAATTATGCCAAGTAGCATTCCAAATCAAAAATTTTGTTTTTATCATTTACCTACTCGAGGACGAGCAGGAATTAAGCTTGGGGATGCTTGATACGTCTCCAACGTATCTATAATTTTTGATTGTTCCATGCTATATTATATCCTGTTTTGGACATTATTGGGCTTTATTATACACTTTTATATTATTTTGGGGACTAACCTATTAACCGGAGGCCCAACCCAGAATTGCTGTTTTTTGCCTATTTCAGAGTTGCGCAGAAAAGAATATCAAACGGAGTCCAAACGGAATGAAACCTTCGGGAACGTGATTTTCGAAATGAACATGATCCAGAGGACTTGTACCCTACGTCAAGACATCAACCAGGAAGGCACGAGGTAGGGGGCGCCTACCCCCCCCCCAGGCGCGCCCTCCACCCTCGTGGGGCCCACATTGCTCCATCGACGTACTCCTTCCTCCTATATATACCTGCGTACCCCCAAACTACCAGATACGGAGCCAAAACCCTAATTCCACCGCTGTAACTTTCTGTATCCATGAGATCCCATCTTGGGGCCTTTTCCGGAGCTCCGCTGGAGGGGGTATCGATCACGGAGGGCTTCTACATCAACACCATAGCCTCTCCGATGAAGTGTGAGTAGTTTACTTCAGACCTACGGGTCCATGGTTATTAGCTAGATGGCTTCTTCTCTCTTTTTGGATATCAATACAAAGTTCTCCCCCTCTCTTGTGGAGATCTATTCGATGTAATCTTCTTTTGCGGTGTGTTTGTTGAGACCGATGAATTGTGGGTTTATGATCAAGTTTATCTATGAACAATATTTGAATCTTCTCTGAATTCTTTTATGTATGATTGGTTATCTTTGCAAGTCTCTTCGAATTATCAGTTTGGTTTGGCCTACTAGATTGATCTTTCTTGCAATGGGAGAAGTGCTTAGCTTTGGGTTCAATCTGGCGGTGTCCTTTCCCTGTGACAGTAGGGGCAGCAAGGCACGTATTGTATTGTTGCCATCGAGGATAACAAGATAGGGTTTATATCATATTGCATGAGTTTATCCCTCTACATCATGTCATCTTGCTTAAAGCGTTACTCTGTTCTCTTGAACTAGATGCATGCTGGATAGCGGTCGATGTGTGGAGTAATAGTAGTAGATGCAGGCAGGAGTCGGTCTACTTGTCTCGGACGTGATGCCTATATACATGATCATACCTAGATATTCTCATAACTATGCTCAATTTTGTCAATTGCTCAACAGTAATTTGTTCACCCACCGTAATACTTATGCTCTCGAGAGAAGCCTCTAGTGAAACCTATGGCCCCCGGGTCTATTTTCCATCATATTAATCTTCCAATACTTAGTTATTTCCTTTGCCATTTATTTTACTTGCATCTTTATTTCTCTTTATCATAAAAATACCAAAAATATTATCTTATCATATCTATCAGATCTCACTCTCATAGGTGACCGTGAAGGGATTGACAACCCCTTTATCGCATTGGTTGCAAGGAGTTTATTTGTTTGTGTATGTGCGAGGGACTCGTGCGTGGCTTCCTACTGGATTGATACCTTGGTTCTCAAAAACTGAGGGAAATACTTACACTGCTCTACTGCATCACCCTTTCCTCTTCAAGGGAAAACCAACGCAGTGCTCAAGAGGTAGCACAATGGGCGCGAAAACTCCCACCTCCTGTGAAATCCCGACACACGAAATGCTCGTGATACCCCTGAACCGAAAGAACCGCTACAAATCGGTGGGGGTACTTTCATAACTTACCCCACATTTCGGACAAGCGTGTCCCTAAGCCATGGTTCCCTCACTCCCATCCCATCCGCCCACCCATTCGTACACCGAGGCCGGCAAAACTCGCGAAGACCCACACCCTCCTCTGTCCGCCACCCAGTCGGAGCCTCTTCCCAACGACATCGTCCACAACAACACCTCGACGTCCCTCATCCACCGTACCGGATGAGGATCTGTTGTCGATCTGGTCGTCCCGCCGGTTCAGCCACCCGTCCTCCACCTCCAAGGAGTTGCCCCAACGTTCCCCTCGTCTTTGCGCCACCTCCATTCCCACACCGTCGTCTTCACCTGCACCACTGGAAGAGCATCATCATCACCGTTTCCTCGGATGAAGTTGTGGCCTAATCAGAGCCACCAAAAAGGTTGTACACTAATCACCGCATTTTCTTCTTGATTCGATCTCATGGTGCTGCCGGCGCTCGGTCCCGAGTCGACATGGCGCGGCTCCATCCACGGCGGCGTCCCCGGCCACCTCCTCCACGGCGTTGCTCTCTCGGTGGCGACGTCCACATCAGTAGGAGCTGCTACTGCTCTACTCTTGCTCTCGGTCCCCTACCTGGTCTGCTCTTCCTCTTGCTCTTGCTCTTGCTTGCGATGCTGCTCTGATTTAGCTACACTTCAGTCGACTGAATCGACTTTTGGGTCAGTCGATTTTCAGGGGGTGGGGGGCTCGCCGGAGTTAAGGAAGAACCAGCCGCAGCAGGGAGGGGGCTCGCTGGAGAGGTACCCCACTATCCATCTTAGGGTTCAGGGTGGGGGCGGTGGT
>NC_041386.1:494537508-494565183 GCF_002162155.2 Triticum dicoccoides | reverse complement strand
CAGACCGGCGGTGGGGAGTGTTTTCAGGGCGGTTGTTTGGCCGGTGGTGGCTGGCGGCTCAGGGGGGTGGAGGTTGAAGATGAACTACAGGCCCTTGATTACGTATCCAACGGCTGCAAAATCGACTGACCAGAGATGAAAAAGTCAGTCGACTGACTTGTAGCCTCACCTCTAGTGCGTTCAGTTTCGACGGTAAAATTCAGTTTCGACAGCAAAATTCAGTTTCAACAGTTAAGTTCAGTTTCGACAGTTAAATTCAGTTTCGACAGTTAAGTTCAGAGATGAGTGGCTGATGTATACATCTAGCAGTTTGTGGCTATCTATTTTACGTCATCTATTGGAGATGCTATTAGAATTCCACTCAGGTTAACATTGTCTCTCTTGTCCTGCTTCAGCCTCGGCGTCGTACAACTCACCGGAGCTGCTCCAACGACGAAACCCTCCATCACAGCGGAGCAGTACCTCGGGCTCCATCTCCAGACGCCTAAGATCTTCTTCCCCTCCTCCGATAGCCAAGTAAGCTGGAGCATCCTCACCGGCCAACCCAATCACGCTGAGATCGACATGGCTTCGCCAAAGAGGTTGTACACTTCTTGTGGTTTGACTTAATCTCACCATGCTTCTTTGCATCATGTGGTCTTCCAATTCTTGTGAACCAAACACCCAGATTGGTAGAAATCCTGTGTTTTTAAATTCTCTATTTTGCACGTGCATTCCTATGCTATTCCTATCTATTTCCTATCCCTGCATTGTTAGAATCCTCAAATTCAAACAAGCCCTTACACAATTACTACTGTTACAGATATGTGTCAAAGAAAACCTTGTGTGGTTTGTCCTGCTCCTGCGGTGCTGTGTTCCACCCCAGCTCAGCTGCTCCAACGACGGAAGGGTTCACCACAGTAGGGATCCGCTCTCCAGACTGTCTTTCGCCGCCTCAGATCTTCTTCCCCGCCGCCGGCAGCCATGACAACTGCATTACCATCATCAACTGAGCAGATGACCTTGAGGACTACACGGGTCCGCAAGAGAGGTCGCACTCTTCCGTGTCTGCTTACCTTATGCATCGCTTAATATGATGGCATGCTACTTTATCATCATGTTCACCTATTAGACTCCGACTCAGGTCCAAACTTATGCTCAAACTTGAGTTTTTAAATGGTTGTGGGGTACATATTGGGGCAGCAATCAGTACTATATGTCTACTATCTGGTTAATCTCGGGTGTCTACTATGAGTTTCATGTTGGGTGCAAACAAACATTAAAGGAGTCATTATCTGTATTTTTTAACTAAAGCTATTATCTGCCTGCTATCATTGGTTTTGGGTCTATCCATAGTTTGCTACCTTCACTCTGGATTTGTGCATGCACTCCTTACATAATCTCACTATGTTTTATTCCTATGCATGTCAGTTATTGTACACAATGGAACTGAACATGTAGAGCAAAAGAGACGAGCCTTGCGTGGCAATAAAATTTCATGCAGACGTCGCTCCATGGTGGGTGCAAAGGCAGCCCCCCTCCACCCATTTCGGATCGTAATCAAGAGGAAGATAACTGTTCTAAGGGGGATTCAGAAGCAGAAGACCACTCCTATTTACCCCATTAGGTATTCGCTCGAACTTGGCATGCTGATGTTGGTAATATCATGCATATGGTGCCTTGCATTGCTTACTGTATACATCAAGATGTCATCTTCTTAGTTTAGACATGCTTTGTGTCAATGCCATCTGTTTAGTTTCTTTATCGTATATGTGAATCATGCAATGCCATCTTGTTTAGCCATGCATCATATATGTGAATTTTGCAATGCCACCCTGGTTAGCCAGTCGTCTTATATGTGAATTATATCATGACATCATTTTTTTTATTACGTGTTAAATTTGTTAACAATTTTAGTACATTCAATTACTCTTCCTGTGCATCAGCCATTCGGCACGGTCATGGAAAAATCTAGAGTGGAAACAAGGTCTTCAGAGCAGACAATGCTATCTGACGAAGCACATGTCTTGCTGGTTACAAATAGCTCCTCGGAGGAGGATTCAGAGACAGATGACTAGTCCTATCCCCCCCCCCCCCGAGGTGCATGCTCTAACTTGGCAGGGTTATGTTGCTCATATCGTGCATGTGGTATTTTGCATTGCTATGTCATTTGCTTAGTTTAGACATGATTTGTGTGAATGCCACCTGTTTAGTGTCTAATTACCATATATGTGAATTATGCAATGCCATCTTTTTGCAAGACATTATATATGTGAATTATGCAATGCTATCTTGTTGGAAGGCATTATATATGTGAATTATGCAATGCCATATTGTTTAGCCAACGTCATATATGTGAATTATATCATGCCGTCCTTTTTTGTATTTCTCATTGCTTTTGTCAACAATGTTTATATATTCAACTGCTCCTCCTATGCATCAGCCATTTGAATTGGTGATGGAGAAATCTGGAGTGAAAACAAGGTCTTCAAAGCATACAATGCTACCTGGTGAAGCAGATATGTTGCTGGTTACAGATAGCTCTTCAGAGGAGGATTCAGAGGCAGATGACCAGTCCTATTATCCCCCTGAGGTGTATGCTCAAACTTGGCAGGGTTATATTACTCATATCATGCATATGTTGTATTGCAATGCTTAGTTTTTACATCATATACACGATATTGAATGTCATCTCCTTAGTTGACACATCATATATGCGATTGCCCTCTGCTCACTTCCTTAGTATATAAATCATATATTTGAATTATATCATTCCATGATGTTTACTTAGACAGCATGTATCTGAATTATGGCATGCCAGCCCATTTTCTAAAGACATAATATAGTTATATCATCTCATCTTGTTCACATAGTCATCATATTTTGAATTATGTCATTCTACCCGTGAATTATATCATGCCATCATGTTTCCATCGACGGCATGTTTGTGATTTATGGCATGCCAACCACTTTAATAGACACATCGTATAGTTATATCATGTCATCCTGTTTACATAGTCACCATATTTTGAAGTATGTCATTCTATCCTGTTTAGTTAGCCATCATACATGCGAAATTGTGTCATGATATCATGTTTAATTAGCCATCATATATTTGAAATTATGTCCTGCTATTCTATTTGGTTAGACAACATAAATGTGAATTATTTCATGCCCTGTTTTCTTCCCTACTATCCATTGCACCTGTCTATCTTACAATGTCTGTACATTCAGTTACTTTTCTTGTTTATCAGCCATTTCAATTGGAGGGGGTGATGACAGTATTTGTGGGAGTAAAAACACGGTCTTCAGAAAAGATCATGCTACATGTCGATGGAGATAGAACCATGGTTGTACTTGCCCAAGAACCAGCCCCACCACACATAACCCAGACTCACGCAGATTGTATCCCTACCCAATTGGACAGAGAACCAGCTACACCCCTTCTAACCCCAACCCCAGCAGATAGCAACCCAGTTCCCGTTGACACAGCACCGTCTCCACCACAGAGCACCCAAACACGAGCAGTTAGTAAGGCAACTGCAGTGCCCAAAGCACGAGGACCACCACTCCGAACCCCAAGTCAACGCTTAAAGCAGAAGAAGAATTGTTCTCAGGTCAGGTTCCGTAGCTATGGTTCATACTACTTTGCTCTTGCATCACTGTATTTACTCATACCAACTAATTTCAAATTTGAAGGATGCAATTGAAACTCCAATGGCGCAACAGGTATGTTTTAAACCTGTTTCTTTAACGTGTTTGCTGTTGTAACTTGCTCTATGTTGATTTCAGTTTCAATTGAATAAACAGTTATGTTCTCATGCCATGCACATTATAAGTGTTGTTATTGCTGTGTAGTTTCCCACACTTATATTCTATCTATGCTGCTTTGTCTTAAATAGATATGATTTGAACTGTATCTATCTTGATTTGGCAACATAAACTAGAATGATATAGACCATACAGTGACCATAATACATAGATATATGTTTGTTTCATGCTGTTATCATGTCCACCTTACTACTGAACTGGTTTACCAAAATGAGTTTCATATACTACATTGTAAACTTGTGATGTGTTTGTTTGTTTCTCCTTTAGAACGCGGATAAAATATTGGAGAAGAGTACCCCGTTATGCAATGGTAAAGGAAGTAATGCAGATCAGGTTCAAGATAGTGAGACATCCCTGTTGTTCTCCAAGAAAGCTGATAAAAACTATATTGAAGACACTGAGACAACCCCAAAGTCATGTCTTGATGTAGTGTTCGAGTTACTGGCTACTACTGCTGGCACCAGCTCTTCGAACTCGCTGCCTGAATCAGTTCGGCTTCTTGAGTCTCACCTCCAAGTTGAAAGACATTGATCAGATGTTATGCGACAGGAAGCCGAAGGACTAAGGAAGTCCCTGCAGAATTCAGATGCATACTTTCTGGTGCAACAGCAAGTGCTGGAGGATTTAAGCACCAAACAATAGAAAGTTAATAAGCTTGCTAAGCATCTTGCCAACATTATGGGTACCCAGGATATTGTTTCTTGAGCTCTTCTGAAGTGGTTTCAGTTCAGGACTTGTTTTGCTACGGTGTTTATATGCTGCTTTGTTCCCTATATTTGCACTTGTGGCAAACTTTGATGCCCAGTGGATGTAATATGTGTAATAGCCATGATAGCCTAGTGTAAGTTGCTTTCTTATTTAGTTCCGTTGTCTTGTTTATTTGTTTTCTTGTAGTCAGTGCAGTTCTTTTTCCGCGGTTTGCTAGTGGCCGCAATAACCTATTTTTTAAAACTAGGCCACATTAACAATGGGCTACATATTTACTGTAGTTAACATGGGCCTCCTACGGGCCGTAGAAACAATGGGTCTTCTAAGGGCCATAGAAACAATGGGCCTTCTACGGGGCGTAAACACAATGGCCCTTCTACGGGCCGTATCATCAATGGGCCTTCTACGGGCCATATGATCGGTTGGCCAAACATGGGCCAATAATAGACCACATTATGGCCGTAAATGGGCTAGAGTTGAAATCGTCCGTTCATGGGCCGACCATAATGGGCCGACGTTAATAGGTCGTATTTGTTGACGCTATGAAAATGGCCCAACGTATTAACGGGCCACAAACGGGCCAACTGTAACCACGGGTTGTATTTGCCCACAAGAAGAAAGTGACAGTAACGGGCCGAAAGTAAACGAATGCTGGAAATGAGCCCAAGAATAAATGGGCCCTGAGAAGGCCGAAAGATAACATGGGCTAGAAACGGCCCAACGGAATAATGGGCCGTTAATGGGTATAAAGTGATACGCTGTTCATTACGGGCCAGTTTTACCACGGGACGTTAATGAGCTGAGGGTTACTAAGGGCCTCATATGGGCCAAAAGACGTCATGGGCCATACATGGGCCGGAAGTTAAAACGGGCTGGAATTATATTGGAGGGCTCAGATGATGCTACTGGGCCTAATTCGGATAGGCCGTAAATGGGCCCTGGGTTAGCGGGCTGTAAATGGGCTATATGTGAACAGGCCGTTAACAGGCCTGTCGTGGGCCGGCCCGCCACCTTTTGACCAAGTCAAACGGGTCGGCCTTTTCACAGGAATGGGCCTCTGTTGGGTCGTGCCACGTGTCGACATATCATAGGCGCTTTGGGTCCAATGAGTGGATGACATTTGTCCCAACGGTGAGCAGACACGTGTTTCCTCCAGCCAATGATGATTTTACACGTGGAAAATCCCCATTGGTCGGGACTGTTAACGGGTTATCGGATCCAAAATCGGACCCGATAGCTTAACAGCGTTCCGTTACGGTGGATGCCATGTGTCGGTCACCCTTGACGAAAGCACTTCTATGACACGCGATTTATCATCATGGAAGTGGACACTTCCGTGATGATAATTTTGGTAATGTCATGGAACACTTCTACGACAGCACAGGTATGACTATCTTGATTCTGTCATAAATTTGGCATGGATGTACATGCATGACAGAAAATGTGACCTACTGTGACGAACACGTATCATCACGGAAGTGTATTTTTTTGTAGTGTTACGAGTCCACCATCAACTCGCAACCAGGCTTGGACATTTTTTTTATCCTAGTTGCAAATCCATCATCGAGTCACAACTGGGCTAACCTTTTGTTTTGTCCCAGTTATAAGTCAATCATTTGCATGCAACTTGGCTCTTTGATTATTTTTTGTCGCGGTTTGCAAGTCCACCATTCGACTCATAACTGGGCCCAAAAAATTTCTGCCTTGGTTGCAAGTCAACCAACGAGTCGCAAATAGGGTTGTGACTATTTTCCCCAGTTGCAAGTCAACCACCAACTCATAGTTGGGCCCATTTTTTTTTGTTGTCCCAGATGCAAGTTCACTATAGACATGCAATTGGGCCCTTAATCCTTATTTTCCCAATTCTGCACTTGACTCACAATTGGGCGCAACTCTTTTTCCGCCTCAATTGCAAGTCCACCATCGACTCGCAACTAGGGTTTTTCCCATTGGTTTGATTCACAAGCATAGGAACCCTATCAGACATTTTTAGTAGTTTTTTTTTTCAAAAAGGCTCAGATATGACAGTGTCACTTTTTTAAACACATAAAAAGGCCTAGATCTCGTGTTGATTGTTTTATATGTTTGTGCTAAAGGAAAAATGGATAGACACATATCTAGCCCAGGAACAATTAGCAACAACAACAAGGCCCAAAATCAATAACCCCTGGGCGATGGGGGAAGGTGCCGATGGGAGTTTAATTTCCTATCCAATGCACTATGTGTCAAATCCGCGCCACTTCACACGGGAAGTCGCTCGCTACCGATTCCCTAGGCCGGCCAAATTTCAGAGCACGTGTTTGTTCTGTTTTGGGAAGCTTTTGGAAGGTTTTGATCTGGTTTTTTCCTCGTTGTTTTAGGGTTTTCTTCAGATTTTTTCTTTTTGTATTTTTTAAAAATTCACAAAATTCAAAAACTATACAATGTCTTCTATTTTAAAAAAAATGGATTTTTTTCAGAATTAGAACTTAAAAAGGCTTTTAAAATTTGAATGTTCATATTTTTAAAAAGGATATGGCTAGGGAGCGCCCCTGCGCTTGTTGGTTGTTTTGAGCGCACATCTGTATATAGTAACTACATGTCGTTGTGTCCAGCTGTCTACACTAGAAAAGGAAATTGTTTGGCCACATCCCGTACGCACATGGCTACCGATGAAATTATCCTAGATCATGTCCCCACGTGCATTTATTTAGGGTTTAAAAAGGTTATAAAATCCATAACTTTTTATTCAGGCATCGAAATCCAATTCCGTTTTCACTGTTAGGTTTCTCACAACGAGTTCTTCAAAACTAGATCCCATATGAGTAGGTTTCATCAAACTTTTTTTCAAGGGCAACTTTGGGTGCAATGGAGGCAACTATGGTGCTATAGGGAAGCAACTTTTCTTTTTGGCCTAGTAGGGCTGACTATTAGGTTGGTTTGCGTAAAAAACAAGAAATGTATCCCTGAATTTTGGTAACATTATCCCAACTTGTGTATCATGACTGCTCAATTGCCTATGGTTGATGGTCAGTTGCCCATGCTTGATGTTTAATTGCCTATAAATGCTACAAATTGCCTACTATCTGTGAAATTGGTAACATTATCCCAACTTGTGTATCATGACTGCTCAATTGCCTATTGTTGATGGTCAATTGCATACGCTTTATGTTCAATTGCCTATAAAATGATATAAATTGCCTACCGTTGTTGTATAGTTTGTTGGGAAATGTAGAATGCAATTTCAAAAAAATTCCTACGCTCACGCAAGATCTATCTGGGAGATGCATAGCAACAAGAGGGGGAGAGTGTGTCCACGTACCCTCGTAGGCCGAAAGGGGAAGCGTTTGACAACGCGGTTGATGTAGTCGAACTTCTTCTCGCTCCGACCGATCAAGCACTGAACATACGTCACCTTCGAGTTCTGCACACATTCAACTCGATGACGTCCCTCGAACTCTTGATCCAGCAAAGTGTCGAGGGAGAGTTCCGTCAGCACGACGGCGTGGTGATGGTGATGGTGAAGTGACCCCGCAGGGCTTCACCTAAGCACTACGAAGATATGACCGGAGGTGTAAATTGTGGAGGGGGCACTAAACACGGCTAACAATTGTTGGTGTCTCTTCTAGAAGTCCCCCCCACATATATATATATAGGTTGGAGGGGAGGAGAGGCAACCAAGGGGGCACCCCAAGTAGGAGGAATCCTACTTGGGCGCCTCCCCAATTCGGCCTCCCCCTTCCATAAGTTCCGGAGGGGGAAGGAAGGAGGAAGGAGAGGGAAGGAAGGGGGTGAATCCCTCCCCTTCCTTCTCTCTTCCCCTCTTTCCTTCTCCTCCTATTTTGTCCTATATGGGAGCACACCAGTCCCTTAGGGGCTGGTTTGTCCCCCTCTTGGCCCATTAGGCCCATATAATTGCCGGGGGGTGCGCGGAACCCCTTCCGATGACCCGATATGTACCCGGTACCCCCAGAACACTTCCGGTGTCCGAATATCATTGTCCTATATATGAATCTTTACCTCTCGACCATTTTGAGACTCCTCGTCATGTCCCTGATCTCATCCGGGACTCCGAACAACATTCGGTCACCAAATCACATAACTCATATAATGCAAAATCGTCATCGAACGTTAAGCGTGCGGACCCTACGGGTTCGAGGACTATGTAGACATGACCGAGACACCTCTCCGGTCAATAACCAACAGCGGAACCTGGATGCTCATATTGGCTCCCACATATTCTTCGAAGATATTTATCGGTCGTATTGTAATGACAACATATGTTATTCCCTTTGTCATTGGTATGCTACTTGCCTGAGATTCGATCGTCGGTATCTTCATACCTAGTTCAATTTCGTTACCGGAAAGTCTATTTACTCGTTCTGTAATACGTCATTCTGCAACTAACTCATTAGTCACATTGCTTGCAAGGCTTATTATGATGTGCATTACTGAGAGGGCCCAGAGATACCTCTCTGATACTCGGAGTGACAAATTCTAACCTCGATCTATGCCGACCCAACAAACACCTTCGAAGATACCTGTAGAGCATCTTTATAATCACCCAGTTATGTTCTGACGTTTGATAACACACAAGGTATTCCTTCGATATCTGGGAGTTGCATAATCTCATAGTCGAAGGAATATGTATTTGACATGAAGAAAGCAGTAGCAATAAAACTGAACGATCAATATGCTAAGCTAACAGATGGGTCTTGTCCATCACATCATTCTCCTAATGATGTGATCCCATTCATCAAATGACAACACATGTCTATGGTTAGGAAACTTAACCATCTTTGATTAACGAGCTAGTCTAGTAGAGGCATACTAGGGACACAGTGTTTTGTCTATGTATCCACACATGTATCAAGTTTCCGGTTAATACAATTCTAGCATGAGTAATAAACATTTATCATGATATAAGGAAATATAAAATAACAAATTTATTATTGCCTCTAGGGCATATTTCCTTCATAGTTGCCTGCTCTTGCTAATTAGTTGCCTACAATTGCTGCTCAGTTGCCTCACTTTGCAAAATAGTTTACTACAATAATATGAAGATATTTATCGTTGTTTTTCTAAGTTACCTATGAACACTCTGAAGTGGACTAAATTCACCGCCATGTTGCCTACCATAACTAGCAATAGCAGACACAAGAGCATCACCGGAAGATGACTTCATAGTATTATAGGCAATTTAGAAACAATGACATACGAGCATGAACAATAGGCAACTTAGAGGTACTGATGAGGAAGTTAGGAGAAAATTAGACAAAATTAATTAGGACACATAATGTAGTGAATTTGCCTTGTTTTAGCACTAAAGTTGCCCATTGTAGAAGAAAAGTTGTGATGTTTATATACCTATCTTTTGAAGTGGTCTTGTATCATTAGTTAGTTGCTTATTGTTGCTAATTAGCTATTTTTGATGGAGTGAAGTTGCTTTTATTTAGCACCAAAGTTGCTTCATCTAGCATCAAAGTTGCTTTTAAAAATATTAAAGAAACATATCCATGTGGGGTTTGGTTTTGAAGAGCTCGTCACGACCTGACTAGCCAACTCATATGCGTTTTCCATTATTATATTTGAAGATTTCAATGATTTTGGAACATGACCAAAAATTAAGAATTTGTGTAGGTTTGTGGGCAATTGTTTGATTTGCCCCGCTATGAAACTTCTGATAACCCCCTATGCAACTTCTCATCTAACACCCGCGACCTGGCTAGCCAACAACCACGCGCTCAGTAGCGTTGGCAACTCAGGTCCCATGATGGACAACTTTCATAGTATTTTAGGCAATTGGGGATCACTCGTAGGAAGCTTCGTAGCGATGCAGGCAACTTAGTTTTTAAGCCAGAGAACTTAGAAACTATGTTAGACAACTTTCCCCTTTACGGTGGGCAACTTTCACAGTATGGTAGACAACGGAACCATGTACAACTTAGTTTTTGATGTATGCAACTTAGCAACCATGGTAACCACCGATTACCCTATTGCCCACAACTAAGTAGAAGGCTACTAGGCGAATTCACTTATACACATGGTGCAATTCTTATAGCATCGAAGCTTCTCATGTTTAGCACTAAACTTGCCTCATCTAGCATCAAAGTTGCGTTTCGAAAAAGATCATCAAAACATATTCATATGGGATCTAGTTTTGAAGAGATCATCACGAGGAACCCAGCGGTGAAAACAGATGATAGTTCTGACACGCGGCGTGAAAGTTATAGCTTTTTGAATTTTCTTGTACTAAAATTAATGCACGTTACGTTATCACTCGGTTCACACGGTTGGTCGAACGAGATGGAGAAAAATCAATGCACTGTAGTTGAAGAATCTTTTCATATATAGAATGGGTAGATGGACAGTTTTTTCAAATCTAGATCCGTGTGTTGCATCGTTCAGTCTATGAGCGTGCACTCAGATCTGAAAAGTGCAGCTGCACTTTCTAGCATTTGGGTTTTAAAATTGTTCATGTGTTTCAGAAAATGTTCGAAAACAATTTTTTGTATGATGTGCGCATGTAGCTGTGTAAACCTCAACCATGCACACAAACAAGTAGCTTGATGGATCTACAGTACCTCAGGATAGCTGTGTAGGTGTACTTTTTTTAGGGTAATGTGTGACGCCCGGATAATTAGGCTACAGTAACCCCCTCGTAATGATGCCATGCCACCTCTGTTACTAATGATAAACTCGCGTTGATTAGAAACCGATTCAAATTCAAATTTAATTTAAAGGCAAACAACAAAAGTTTTCAAACTTAAAAACTAAAATGTTCAATAAATAGTAGATAAATCAGAGGCTAGGATAAAATTGTAAACAACACTATTGAAATACGATAAGTCATTTAAACAATCTCAAACAGTGGCTGAATACATTATTTAATAACCTTTTAATTAATCTAAATCTAATATGAAATAGTATTTCACCCAAACTAGTTTTTGGTGCTAGGATCTAATGCACTGCAATTTATGAGCTAGCTTCCATATTTTATTAAAAATCAATTAGGTGCTAAACATTTTTTTTGAAAAACAGAAAAGAATAAATAAAAAGAAAAGAAATCAAAGCCCCCCCACCCCTGGGCCATGGCCCAGTTGGCCTAGCAACCAGGCCGGCCCAGCTGCGCCCGGACCCTCACTCCCTTATCCCCTGGGCGACCAAGACCTAACCCACAATCCCCACTCCCCCCACAGTCCACTCCTCCCTCTTTCCCCCGATCCAGATCGGGGGTAACCAACCCCGACGCCGCCACCCTTTGCCCTCGCAGCTACGTCGACGCCCGGAACCGCCGCCGACTGCTGCCTTGCTCCGCGCGCCCACCTGCGTTGTCGTCCCGCACGGCCACCACCTCCACCCCGAGCGTCCGCAGGTGGCCCGCACCCCGCTATCCCCATGTTGGACACCGCCGCGTCATCGTCATCATCAGTGCATCCCCGTCGCACCTCGCCGCCCCGTCGTCACCCGAGCCTCCCCACCGATCTGCCTCCTCGCCGTACGTCGTCCCCGACGACCTCCTCGACCCCCACTGCCCGAATCCCTACCGCCCCTATGAGCTCCCCCTCCTCTCTCCCTCGCGCGTTCCGCCGCCCCGCTGCCCGCTCTGCCGCCCCTCCCGCTCGTCCAGCTCGGCAAGCACGCCGGCTGCTTCTCGTGCACGCTGCGTCGGCCGCGCTCACCATGGCCCTGGGCGTCCCTCTCGTGCGCCCCGGCTTCTCCTACGCGCCCTCCTCGTGTGCCCGCGCGCCCCACCGCGGCCTCGTCCCCTCGCCGCTCGCCCTGATTTCCCCTGCCCCATTCACCTGCGCCTTTTCCCTGCTGCTGTCGCACGCTGCTCCGCCGCTGGCCCCGCGCCAGTGCTGCACGCCTGCGGCCGCGCCCCGCTGCTCCAACCGCCGACAATCGCCCCGCCTCGCCTTGCCTCGCGCCGCAGCTGCTGCTTCTTGCGCGTGCCCGCTGCACATGCGCGCGCCACCCTACTCCCCTCGCCGCCTGAGCCACACACGCCGTCGCCCCTGCATCACCTTCGCTTGCCGCTGCCGGCCGGCGAGCCGCGCCGCCGTCCGTGCGCCTGGGCCCAGCGACCCGCGCCCACAACCCCGCTCGGGTGCCTCGCCTAGTCCTGGCGCCCGAAACCCGCTAGCCCCCAGGGGCCTATGACAAGGGGGCCCACACCCCAGAACGTAAAAAAATAATAATAAAAATAAAATAATAAATAATAAAATTAATTAATTAACTAACTAATTAACTTAATTAATTCTGATTAAATTAACCAATTAAAATTAATTAACCTAATTAACTACTGTTAATTAGCTAATTAATTAGTATGACAGTGGGGCCCACCCCCTAATTAATTTTGATTAGTTTAATTAAACTGTTTAATTAACATGTGTCACTGACCAGTGGGACCCACTGGTCAGGTTGACCAGTCAACCCCCGTTGACTGCTGACGTCAGCATGACATCATGTTGATGTCATAAATCCATTTCAAATTAATTTAAATAATTAATTAAATTCCAAAAATTAATAAAATCTTTAGAAAATCATATATTTTAATCCGTAACTCGGATTAAAATATTTTCAACATGAAAGTTGCTCAGAACGACGAGACGAATCCGGATACACAGCCCGTTCGTCCGCCACACATCCCTAGCATACTAAACACGCAACTTTCCCCCTCCGGTTCATCTGTCCGAAAACGCGAAACACCGGGAATATGTTCCCGGATGTTTTCCCCCTTCACGGGTACCACTTCGTACCGCGTTAGGGCACACCTAGCATCACGCTTTGTCATGCCATGCATCGTCATGCATTTGTTTGCATTATATTTATTGTTTCTTCCCCCCTCTTCTCTCGCTAGACACCGAGACCGACGCCGCTGCTACCCAGTATGACTACGGTGTTGACGACCACTCTCTCTTGCCAGAGCAACCAGGCAAGCCCCCCCCCCTTGATCACCAGATATCGCCTACTCTTCTCTATACTGCTTGCATTAGAGTAGTGTAGCATGTTACTGCTTTCCGTTAAACCTATCCTGATGCATAGCATGTCCTTGCTACTACTGTTGTTACCTTTACCTGCAATCCTAATGCTTAGTATAGGATGCTAATTTATCATCAGTGGCCCTACATTCATGTCCGTCTGCCATGCTATACTATCGGGCCGTGATCACTCGGGTGGTGATCACGGGTATATATTATATACTTTATACATGATACATGTGATGACTAAAGTTGGGTTGGCTTGAGGAGTACCCGCAAGTGATTCACGGATTGGAGGCTGAAGGACCTTTGTCCCAACGGCCCTCTGTGTGGATCTTTGTGGTGAAGCGACAGGGCAGGTTGAGACCACCTAGGAGAGAGGTGGGCCTGGCCCTGGTCAGCGTTCGCGGTTATTTCAAGATAACATGTTTAACGAGATCTTGGTATTTGATCTGAGTCTGGCCACTGGCCTATACGCACTAACCATCTACGCGGGGATAGTTATGGGCACTCGATGTCGTGGTATCAGTTGAAGCCTTCGTGACGTCAGCGACTGAGCGGCGCGCGCCGGGTTGGACCGCGTAACGCAACTTCCTTTGTAATGGAGGTTGCTAGGTCTGCTCACCGGCCGCGTTCGCAACGTGCAGGTGTGCAAAGGGCGATGGGCCCAGACCCCTGCGCCATAGGATTTAGACCGGCGTGCTAACCTCTCTGTTGTGCCTAGGTAGGGCTGCGACGTGTTGATCTTCCGAGGCCGGGCATGACCCAGGAAAGTGTGTCCGGCCAAATGGGATCGAGCGTGTTGGGTTATGTGGTGCACCCCTGCAGGGAAGTTAATCTATTTGAATAGCCGTGATCTTCGGTAATAGGACGACTTGGAGTTGTACCTTGACCTTATGACAACTAGAACCGGATACTTAATAAAACACACCCTTCCAAGTGCCAGATACAACCGGTGGTCGCTCTCTCACAGCGCGACGAGGGGAGGATCGTCGGTTAGGATTATGCTATGCGATGCTATTTGGAGGACTTTAATCTACTCTCTTCTACATGCTGCAAGATGGAGGTTACCAGAAGAGTAGTCTTCGATAGGACTAGCTATCCCCCTCTTATTCCGGCATTCTGCAGTTCAGTCCACATATGATACCCTTATTCCATTTGATACCAATGCATACATATGTAGTGTAGCTCCTTGCTTGCGAGTACTTTGGATGAGTACTCACGGTTGCTTTGCTCCCTCTTTCCCCTTTCTATACTCGATTGCTGCGACCAGACGATGGAGCCTAGGAGCAAGACGCCACCGTTGACGACGACTCCTACTACACCGGAGATGCCTACTACTACGTGCAGGCCGCTGACGACGACCAGGAGTAGTTTAGGAGGATCCCAGGCAGGAGGCTTGCGCCTCTTTCGATCTGTATCCTAGTTTGTGCTAGCCTTCTTAAGGCAAACTTGTTTAACTTATGTCTGTACTCAGATATTGTTGCTTCCGCTGACTCATCTATGATCGAGCTCTTGTATTCGAGCCTTTGAGGCCCCTGGCTTGTAATATGATGCTTGTATGACTTATTTTATTTGTAGAGTTGTGTTGTGATATCTTCCCGTGAGTCCCTGATCTTGATCGTACACGTTTGCGTGTATGATTAGTGTATGATTGAATCGGGGGCGTCACAAGTTGGTATTATAGCCGACTGCCTGTAGGAATCCCCCTTCCACACTCCTTGGCCGAAGTTGAGTCTAGTCGATGAAAATTGTTTTACTAACTTGGCTGTGCGGCCCCTGGGCCCACGTCGCCATTGGGTGGTATTAGGATCTTTTATTCCTCGTCTATACTCTGGGACTCTGATCTCTCTTCTATTCCGGTTAAATGAATTTTGCTAAATCTAACACTAGGATCTCATTATCACTTTCACCCGGAGAGCACCTTATTACCGATGATCATCTGCTGCACCAGAAGACTCTAAAGATACTCTCCGTTGTTAACCCAAGAAATTGTGTCATCGCGTTTACGATTCCCCTTCCACTGTCAACCCTGATGGATAACTACTTGCAGTTGTCATTTCTTACATTCATCCCCAGTTGGTCTTGTTATTACAATATACCCTGAAATCCTCTCTATTGTCCCGATAATATTTTGTGCCTACTGCCTTGCAGATCTTGTCGCATGAATACCCCTACGGATAATTCCTCGCACTTATCGAGTATCCGCTCATTCCCAGTTGTTCATGTGTTTCGAAAAAGACTTCGAAATACCATTTGATCTTCCAAAAATCCTGAGCAGCCTATTGCTCTTGAAATTCTTGCTTGCTTGCATTATGGTTAATCCCATAAGTCTCGTAATCTTATTGGCACCCCTTGTGTTTATCATTTTAAGTCCGTTGATTCAATATGTTGAGGATGCTCGCATCCCTCAATCAAATCCTAGAATTCATCCTTCCGGCTCAGTGTCAGTTTGAACATGAGCTGGTTCTCAACCAATTAAATTGCCGTCGGTTGTACCCCTAAGCCTATTCAACTATTCCCTCCTTAATTAGAGCATTTGCTTCTGATCCCTTGAAATGGGAAATCATAAATCCTTTGCGATTGAGCTTTGAATTAGTCAGTTGTTTCTATCATATGATCTCCTTGCATTCTTTCTTCTTCTGGTTGAGTACCGATGCTCACATCAGATCCCTTGTGGACCACCAGACCCTTTGTCAGATTTTATCCGACAATGTCCTTCATATTGAATAACCTTGTGATCCTTTCCATGGGTATATAATGACTTTGGTAAATTGTATCCTCTGCTTTGTGAACCATGCTCTACTTTCGAGCTTGTACTATTTACTCCAAAATTTGTGGTATATGTTCCTAAGATGCCCTGATGGGTTGAACCTATGCCTTCCATATTATGTGTGAACTCAAAAGTTTTTCACGAGTCATACTCATCTGGTATTTTGCCAGATAATTCAACACTACAACTTCTTCGGAAAAAAGAAGTGAATGAAAAGTTATGCATTGGAGAAGTGGGAGTCGACCTTGAACCCTGTGTTCATGCCCATGGACACGATGTATACCTTATCATGGAAGCTTCTTTTAAAATAATGTTTCCCTCGTTATAAGTTCATCTTGTATCTGTGAACGTGGTTCCGACCATGTTCTCTTTTAAATACCATTACTCGTGCAAGTTTAAGCATTTGTCTTCTGCAGAGCAATATCCCAGTCCAATCTCTACTTTGGTCTGTCGTCGAGTATTACCCCATGGTATCTCGAGATATCATGAGACATCGTAACTTCTTATGGGTTCTTCATCAACTACTATTACTCATTGAATCCAGTTGTTCTTATGTTCTGGGTTGTCGTCAACCGAGCACACCGAATAGTGAATCGAGCCCACACTCTGATTCAATAACCCTAAATAATTTTTGTTGCTTACGAGTTTAAATAATCCTTCAAGTCATTCCTAGCTTGATCGACTATATCATTATCGTGCTACTCTTAACTGTGCTACCTGGTCCTTCTTCCCGGAGCATAATTTTCGATGATGAGCTAAGCTTACGTCGATTTTCCTCATCATATCATTTCTCCTTAAAACACAAGCTTGGTTTCGAGTTTGTGCCGTACCCGTGGTTCCAATAACCTTTCGCTTCATCATTCATTTGACTTGATGTCATTGTCGATGGATTACATCTTCATGAAATCTCTCAACAATTGTCTCGTGATCATCATCAATCTTATGAGATCTTCTAGGATATCAATCAAATTCATGATGAGAAATACCATCCTTGCCCCTCGATGAATGGTGTTATCATCGACAACTTTATTGACTTCCCTCCAACACAAACTTGTTCGTGTTCTGTGTTATACCTTGAGTTCCTTGCTATCCAACATTTGGTCTTCTTTACCTTGGAGTATTACCATCTTTTATATCAAGGATGTCGTGCTTAGCACACCCGGCCGGAGGCCCTATGGTTATAGATTCCTTTTCAGCAAGGTTATCCATTCTTCCATGAGGAAATTGTAAGACTTATTCTATAAGTTGTTCCTGATGGATCCTGTTGTTTCCAAAGTCTGATCTTCACCTATAGACCATGTCAATGCTATCTCGAAGCATGTCGGTGGTGCTCCGATTTTCAACAAGAACATTTGAAGCCCAATGCTAAATGTTACTTGCTCAATTATCCAAACACCGTTGCATCGGTAATGTCATGAAATTTCTCTCCCCTTTCCTAAAGAGTTTTCTACATTATATCCTGCCAAGGATATCATGCTCTGCTTGTCCTTGGGAAGGATATACCCCTGATATATGTGTTAAAACACATTTTCCTTTCCATTATTTGGTTTAACCTTTCTTGTGATCTATATGATCTAAGCAGTAATATTCTCCTGCTTATGTATATACCTCGGTGTACAATTCTGTCAGCAAGACCTTGTTACTATTGTTGATAACATTTCGGTAGCCACCGATGGATGAGAACCTTGCCTATTGGCCCGCCTCGTTCAACGAGCAGGAAAATGGTTCTCTTCGTCCCTCGCCCTTGGTATCGATGATGTTGCTGACATAACCGACAACCTATCCTATGACATGCCTTGTTTCATGATTGTGCAAGACGTCACCGCCCTTCCTGCTTTTAACCCACATGGTGGGCCCATAACCCACAGTTCCACAGGATCAAAACCCGACTCTCCTGTACACCCCCTGTTCCCAAAGTTATTCCTCGCGTGTGACCTCGTGTGTAATTCACGAGCCACCTTTCGATGAGATCATCAATCTGGTATCAGACGCAATACTTATTCCCATTGCTCTGAACCCCTTTCACACTTCGCTTCAGGCAACGAACGATTGCCTATGCGCTTGAAACTTCTATTTTGCACCTTCTTACTTTGCTCTCGATATTGTCTTAAATTTCAAATCGAGAGTTACTTTCCGCCACCTTCCTCGTTGTTGTCTACCAGATAGTCTACCCTGCAGAGGTCCATTCTTCCGGTATACCCCCTTAATCTTTCGTTAGTATGATGAAGACTCCAAAGAAAGGATGCCTACTTCATCATGATGACCCGAAGCAGAGAAATGAAGACGTTCACGAAAGGGATTAACTTCTTCGAGAAGAGCAGCCAAGACCGAGAAGATCTGTTAGAAAATCCTAACCAGACCTTTCCCCCTTGCTCTACCTCTTAAATCTCAGGACGAGATTTCTTGTAGTGGAGGAGAATTGTGACGCCCGGATAATTAGGCTACAGTAACCCCCTCGTAATGATGCCATGCCACCTCTGTTACTAATGATAAACCCGCATTGATTATAAACCGATTCAAATTCAAATTTAATTTAAAGGCAAACAACAAAAGTTTTCAAACATAAAAACTAAAATGTTCAATAAATAGTAGATAAATCAGAGGCTAGGATAAAATTGTAAACAACACTATTGAAATACGATAAGTCATTTAAACAATCTCAAACAGTGGCTGAATACATTATTTAATAACCTTTTAATTAATCTAAATCTAATATGAAATAGTATTTCACCCAAACTAGTTTTTGGTGCTAGGATCTAATGCACTGCAATTTATGAGCTAGCTCCCATATTTTATAAAAATCAATTAGGTGCTAAACATTTTTTTGAAAAACAGAAAAGGATAAAGAAAAAGAAAAGAAATCAAAGAACCCCCCCCCCACCCCATGGCCCAGTTGGCCTAGCAACCAGGCCGGCCCAGCTGCGCCCGGACCCTCACTCCCTTATCCCTGGGCGACCAAGACCTAACCCACGATCCCCAATCCCCCCACAGTCCACTCCTCCCTCTTTCCCCCGATCCAGATCGGGGGTAACCAACCCCGACGCCGCCACCCTTTGCCCTCGCAGCTACGTCGCCGCCCGGAACCGCCGCCGACTGCTGCCTTGCTCCGCGCACCCACCTGCGTTGTCGTCTCGCACGGCCACCACCTCCACCGCGAGCGTCCGCAGGTGGCCCGCACCCCGCTATCCCCACGTTGGACACTGTCGTGTCGTCGTCGTCATCAGTGCATCCCCGTCGCACCTCGCCGCCCCGTCATCACCGGAGCCTCCCCACCGGTCTGCCTCCTCGCCGTACGTCGTCCCCGACGACCTCCTCGACCCCCACTGCCCGAATCCCTACCGCCCCTGTGAGCTCCCCCTCCTCTCTCCCTCGCGCGTTCCGCCGCCCCGCTGCCCGCTCTGCCGCCCCTCCCGCTCGTCCAGCTCGGCATGCTCGCCGGCTGCTTCTCGTGCACGCTGCGTCGGCCACGCTCACCATGGCCCTGGGTGTCCCTCTCGCGCGCCCCGGCTCTCCTACGCGCCCTCCTCGTGTGCCCGCGCGCCCCACCGCGGCCTCGTCCCCTCGTCGCTCGCCCTGATTTCCCCTGCCCCGTTCGCCTGCGCCTTTTCCCTGCTGTTGCCGCATGCTGCTCCGCCGCTGGCCCCGCGCCAGTGCTGCACGCCTGCGGCCGCGCCCCACTGCTCCCGCCGCCGACAATCGCCCTGCCTCGCCTTGCCTCACGCTGCAGCTGCTGCTTCTTGTGCGTGCCCGCTGTACACGCGCGCGCCACCCTACTCCCCTCGTCGCCTGAGCCACACATGTCGTCGCCCCTGCATCACCTTCGCTTGTCGCTGCCGGCTGGCGAGCCGCGCCGCCGTCCGCGCACCTGGGCCCGGCGACCCGCGCCCACAACCCCGCTCGGGTGCCTCGCCTAGTCCTGGCGCCCGAAACTCGCTAGCCCTTGGGGGCCTATGACAAGGGGGCCCACACCCCCAGAACGTAAAAAAAATTAAAATTAAAATAAATAAATAAATAATAAATATAAAATTAAGTAATTAACTAATTAACTAATTAATTAACTTAATTAATTCTAACTAAATTAACCAATTAAGATTAATTATCCTAATGATTAATTAACCTAATTAACTACTGTTAATTAGCTAATTAATTAGTATGACAGTGGGGCCCACCCCCTAATTAATTTTGATTAGTTTAATTAAACTATTTAATTAACATGTGTCACTGACCAGTGGGACCCACTGGTCAGGTTGACCAGTCAACCCCCGTTGACTGCTGATGTTAGCATGACATCATGCTGATGTCATAAATCCATTTCGAATTAATTTAAATAATTAATTAAATTCCAAAAATTAATAAAATCTTTAGAAAATCATATCTTTTAATCCGTAACTCGGATTAAAATATTTTCAACATGAAAGTTGCTCAGAACGACGAGACGAATCCGGATACGGAGCCCGTTCGTCCGCCACGCATCCCTAGCATACCGAACGCGCAACTTTCCCCCTCCAGTTCATCTGTCCGAAAACGTGAAACACCGGGAATATGTTCCCGGATGTTTTCCCCCTTCACCGGTACCACCTTGTACCGCGTTAGGGCACACCTAGCATCACGCTTTGTCATGTCATGCATTGTCATACATTTGTTTGCATTATATTTATTGTTTCTTCCCCCTCTTCTCTCGCTAGACACCGAGACCGACGCCGCTGCTACCCAGTACGACTACGGTGTTGACGACCACTCTCTCTTGCTAGAGCAACCAGGCAAGCCCCCCCCCCTTGATCACCAGATATCGCCTACTCTTCTCTATACTGCTTGCATTAGAGTAGTGTAGCATGTTACTGCTTGCCGTTAAACCTATCCTGATGCATAGCCTGTCCTTGCTACTACTGTTGTTACCTTTACCTGCAATCCTAATGCTTAGTATAGGATGCTAGTTTATCATCAGTGGCCCTACATTCATGTTCGTCTGCCATGCTATACTATCGGGCCGTGATCACTCGGGTGGTGATCATGGGTATATACTATATACTTTATACATGATACATGTGATGACTAAAGTCGGGTTGGCTCGAGGAGTACCCGCGAGTGATTCACGGATTGGAGGCTGAAAGGACCTTTGTCCCAACGGCCCTTTGTGTGGATCTTTGTGGCGAAGCGACAGGGCAGGTTGAGACCACCTAGGAGAGAGGTGGGCCTGGCCCTGGTCGGTGTTCGCGGTTATTTCAAGATAACATGTTTAATGAGATCTTGGTATTTGATCTGAGTCTGGCCACTGGCCTATACGCACTAACCATCTACGCGGGGACAGTTATGGGCACTCGACGTCGTGGTATCAGCCGAAGCCTTCGTGACATCAGCGACTAAGCGGCGCGCGCCGGGTTTGACCGCGTAACGCAACTTCCTTTGTAATGGAGGTTGCTAGGTCTGCTCACCGGCCGCGTTCGCAACGTGCAGGTGTGCAAAGGGCGATGGGCCCAGACCCCTGCGCCATAGGATTTAGACCGACATGTTGACCTCTCTATTGTGCCTAGGTAGGGCTGCGACGTGTTGATCTTCCGAGGCCGGGCATGACCCAGGAAAGTGTATCCGGCCAAATGGGATCGAGCGTGTTGGGTTATGTGGTGCACCCCTGCAGGGAAGTTAATCTATTCGAATAGCCGTGATCTTCGGTAAAAGGACGACTTGGAGTTGTACCTTGACCTTATGACAACTAGAACCGGATACTTAATAAAACACACCCTTCCAAGTGCCCGATACAACCGGTGGTCGCTCTCTCACAGGGCGACGAGGGGAGGATCATCGGTTAGGATTATGCTATGCGGTGCTATTTGGAGGACTTCAGTCTACTCTCTTCTACATGCTGCAAGATGGAGGTTACCAGAAGCGTAGTCTTCGATAGGACTAGCTATCCCCCTCTTATTCCAGCATTCTATAGTTCACTCCACATATGATACCCTTATTCCATTTGATACCAATGCATACATATGTAGTGTAGCTCCTTGCTTGCGGGTACTTTGGATGAGTACTCACGGTTGCTTTGCTCCCTCTTTCCCCCTTTCTATACCCGATTGCTACGACCAGACGATGGAGCCCAGGAGCAAGATGCCACTGTTGATGACGACTCCTACTACACCGGAGATGCCTACTACTACGTGCAGACCGCTGACGATGGCCAGGAGTAGTTTAGGAGGATCCCAGGCAGGAGGCTTGCGCCTCTTTCGATCTATATCCCAGTTTGTGCTAGCCTTCTTAAGGAAAACTTGTTTAACTTATGTATGTACTCAGATATTGTTGCTTCCGCTGACTCGTCTATGATCGAGCTCTTGTATTCGAGCCTTCGAGGCCCCTGGCTTGTAATATGATGCTTGTATGACTTATTTTATTTGTAGAGTTGTGTTGTGATATCTTCCCGTGAGTCCCTGATCTTGATCGTACACATTTGCATGTATGATTAGTGTACGATTGAATTGGGGGCGTCACAAAATGTCTCCGCTATTATTAACTCAAACAAAGTTTAGGATCTCGTTCGCGATCACACCTAGAACGCAGTCTGGAGGTGATCCAAGCCATACCTTACAAAGTTCTTCTCCTACTCCTACTTTAGCTAATTTATGCGCGGAAACATTTGTAGAACGCCTCACCCACAAAACTCAGAAATCTTCAAAGGTTCGAAGCATCGTCTTGATCTCCTCCACCCAGGATCCATTGGCCGCCAAAATCCTCTCGGAGCTATTGATCATTTGCACTAGAGCTTGGCTGTCCAACTCAAGATGAATCCTTTGAACGTTGATCTCCATTCCCACCAACAGAGCCCTTTTGCATGCTTTAATCTCAGCAGCCTCAGCCTCGTCGACATGAGGGAAGAAATGACGCGCTCCTGCGAGAAAAGCACCATTGTAGTCTCAAAGCACCACCCCTCCTCCACTCTTGCCTACGAACTTTGTTGTAGCTCCATCAGAGTTTGCCTTGACCCAACCCTCTTCCAGCGTCGTCTAGCGCTGCACTACGATGGGTTTAGCTATTTGGACCGGCTTCGCATGGACCTCCCGCCACTCTCTCATAAAGGAGCACACCCTCTCTATTATTTCATGTGGTTCATCAATTCTCCTTCTGTTCCTTGTTTCATTCCTTGCCAACCATACAACATAGACTACATGGATCATTGCTTCCCGCTCATCCGTCTGAGCCTTGGTGAACCATCCAAGCAGCAAATTAGCCAGTTCGCTCTGGGAGCCCTTGAAACTTGGTGGGGCTGCCACCATGACTCCCTTTTTCGACCGTAACTGGTTCCAAAACTGTAATGGGTGTTGGCAGGACCAGAATCTATGCATGATGGTCTCCTCTCGTCCACATACGGCACAGAACACTCCTGGTTTGATCCTTCGACGCAACAACTCCGCACCAACAGCTAGACCATTTCTTATAACTCTCCACATATGAATATTAGCTTTATTTGGAGCGCTAGTGTCCCATAGACCGAGATACCCTTGATGTTTATTGACTAAGCTTGCTGATTCCGGTCGTCCGGTTTTCAGCTTGTTCATAGTCATCCTCAGATGGTAAGTCGAGCGCACCGTGAAAATCCCATTTTTTTGTGTAATTCCATGCAAGACATATCTGGTCCACCTACAGCAATCTGTTTAATATTTGAAGCATCATCCGAAGAGAACATATCATCAAGTTTATCATTATCCCATGCATCTCCAGTATTCACCAGGAGATCGGCCACCTTGGTTACTTCCTGTACAAATACAGCTCCAAGAGGCCGCATACTTTCGATTCTCGGGATCTAATTGTCATGATGTATATTGATCTTAGTCCCATCACCAACACGCCGCACAAGGCCCTCTCTCAACCGATCATGCCCATGAAGAATGCTCCGAAACGTGAAATATCCTCCCGATGGGCAAGTGGCTGACATAATCGTCGTATCCGGGAAGTATCTTGCCTTGAGAACCCGAGCACACAAAGATAACGGGCACTGAAGAATCCTCCAAGCCTGTTTAGCCAAGAGAGCTTGGTTGAAAGCTTCTGGATCTCGAAACCCTAGGCCTCCATCCCGCTTGGCATCACACATCTTCTCCCAAGAGATCCAATGCACCTTCTTATCACCATTTGTTGCCCCCCACCAGAATTTTGACGAGATAGAAGTCAGGTTCTGGCACATTTTCTTTGTGAGGTGAAAACAACTCATAGTATAAGTTAGTGTGGCTTGGAGTACGGATTTTACAAGTACCTCTCTCGCGGCCTTCGATAAACCTTGGCCTTTCAGACCATTGACCTTACCCTTTGAGCACTCTGTTACATATCTGAAAGTACCGTCTTTTGATCTCCCAACCAGTGTGGGGAGACCCAAGTATCGCTCACCAAGAGCCTCATTATGAACACCCAGAATGTTTTGCAACTGCCCCTTCACTTCATCCTGAGTACCTTTGCCGAAGAACATAGACATTTTTTGCAAATTTATACGCTGCCCCGAGGCCTCCTCATACTGCGCAAGGATTTCCTTCAGCGCTAGCATGTTATCTGATGATCCCTCAAGGAAAACAATGCTGTCGTCGGTGAACGGTAGGTGAGTAACATTGGGGCTACTGCTCCCAAAAGAAACTTCTTTGATACGATTCTCCTCTTGTGCTCTATTAAGAAGTGCCGAAAAACCTTCCACAAAGAACAAGAATAAGTAGGGCGATAAAGGGTCACCCTGCCTGAGTCCACAAGAGGGGATAAAGCCCCTAGATAAACCACCATTCAGCCGAATAGAAAACCTCGCAGATATTACACGTCTCATAATCATAGCAATCCATCGCTGGTCAAAACCCACTCGGTTCAATACCTGTTCAAGGAAGATCCACTCGACCCTATCGTAGGCCTTCATCATGTCTAGCTTAACCGCACACAAAGGTTTCTTCCTCTTTCTGTTCCGAATGACATGCACACACTCATATGCCACAAAAACATTATCCGTTATCAGGTGCCCCGGAACAAAAGCGCTTTGTTGTTTTGAAATCAACAATGGGAGCAAGCTCTTTAACCTGTTTGCCAACACCTTTGTTGCTATCTTGTAAAGCACATTACACGGGCTAAATGGTCTGAACTGAGAAAGCAACTCTGGTGAGTTGACTTTTGGAATCATGACAATAACTATATCGTTAAAACCGTTAGGCGTTGATGCACCCATCAAAAAATCTTTCACCGCCCTACACACGTCATCCTTAACCAAAGACCAGTGTCTTTGGTAGAATAGTGTCGGGAGTCCATCTGGTCCGGGCGCCTTTGTAGGTCCCATTTGGAACAAAGCTCGCTCTATTTCATCATCTGAGAAGGCTGCCGTCAGGCTTTGATTCATCTCAACCGTAACCAAGGGCGCAATATTTTGTAATAGTACATTAGCTCCTGCCGAGCCATCAAATGTGAACAAACGCTCATAAAAGGATGCAGCCAACTCCTGCATGTCCTCATCAACTGTACACTGAGATCCGTTGTCACGCTGCAACACCCTGATAGTGTTTTTCCGTTTCCTATGTGTGGCCTTGTTCTGAAAATATTTGGTGTTTTGATCTCCCGCCTTAAGCCAGTCCACGCGTGATCATTGTCGGTAGAACAACTCTTCCCTGGCATAGATCTCATGCAGCCTATCCTCAATGGCGCGGGTCTCTAGTGAGCACCCCGTTTCCATTGCTCGTGTTTTTGCTGCAACGAGCTGGGTTTTGAGTTTGCTAATTTGGTGTCGGATTGATCCGAAGACCACCCGAGCCCATCTTTGCATTGAGCTTGCGACCCGGCCCAGCCGCTGCATGCATGCATGCATGAACCCCTTGAGCTCCCACATCCGAAGATTCCCATGCTTCAGCCACCATCTCATCATACTTCTCATGTCGGGTCCATGCCTCCTCAAACCGAAAAGGCATGTCCCCTACTGGTCTACGGGTAGAAGTCGTCTCCATAGCCCATATCAGTATCGCCTGGTGATCGAATTCCTCTGTCATCACATGCTCCACAGTTGTCTCTGCAAAGAGATCAAGAAAGCTCTCATTGCACGTGGCTCTGTCCAGACGAACTTGTACATTCTCTCCCCCATCTCGCTTGTTGTCCCAAGTATAAGGATAGCCTGAAAATCCAAGATCTACTAGGCCGCAGTCAGCCAGGAAGTCTTGAAAATCTTCCATTTGTGCAAAACTTCTGTTATTTCCACCAAGTTGGTCCGTTTGGAACAAAAGCTTCATTGAAATCTCCCGCACATATCCAAGGGAGGTTGTCCTGAGCCCTTAAGTATCTAATTGCATCCCATGACTTCTTCCTCAGCTCCGTTCTTGGCTCCTCGTAGAATCCAGTGAATCTACAGGATTTGCCCTCCCAAGTTATCGCAGCATCAACAAAATATTGGCTCCAAGGCCTCAAAGAAACCTGCACATTGTCCCTCCACCATAATGCTAATCCACCACTCCTTCCCTGACAATCCACCGCCATACCACATCTGAAACCCAAACTCCATTTCAGCCTCTCCATCGCCTTGCTTTCTTTTTAGTTTCACATAAAAAAACACCGCTGGGTTGTAGGATCGTATCAGATCCCTCAGTTCGCCCACTGTCGAGTCCAACCCCAGTCCTAGACAGTTCCAGGCCAAGAGATTCATGGCATTCGGCGGCCCTGGTCGACAGGGTCCGCCGCTTGGTCATATATGTCTTGGATGCGCTCAAACACTGAGGCAGTTCTCCGCCTCATCTCGCGAATGAAACCATCCTCGGAGCCCCTTCTTTCTGAGTCTCCCTTCGCTTTCCACATCTCTCTCGGCCTTCTTTTCCTATTTCCATCATCATGCCACGTGTTTGGCTCCGATCGGTGTCCACCTCCATAGTCCCACCTATCCCTGCACACATAGTGACCTTTTCATCTTCCCCTGGTGCCATGCATGTCGGATCCCCCCGGTGGGTCGACCCGACCCGCTTCTACATGGTACCCGCTAGAGCTTCCTTCTCCGTGGCGCCGACCGAGGCCATATTTTTTGTCTTGAGTCTTTCCCTCCCCATCTGTCTCCCTTTGTCCCTCCTTACTGACTACCCATCCGTTGTTCCATCAGTTTACCTCTAAGGTCTTGTTCCCTTCGACTCTCGAGACTTTCTCTGAGGTCACGCCCCTGCGCTGTTTCAGGCTTGTCCCTAGCTCTGTTTGGGCTCGAAACCTCACCCCCATTGTGCCTTGAACGGTCACTAGTGCGACCGCCCAAGGTGCGAGAAAATTCAGATTGCAAATTCCTTTTTGTTGGCATATCCCTGATCCTGGGATGAACAAAATTGTTATGGGCATCCTCACCAGTGTGAGAGTTGCCAAAGTTGTTGTTACTGCTTGTTGCTCTAGTCATCGACCCTCTTTTCCTGAGTTGTTTCTTCCAGGGGAGGCCCTCAACCAACCCCCCCCCCCCCA
>NC_041386.1:494516924-494537197 GCF_002162155.2 Triticum dicoccoides | reverse complement strand
AACTAGTCTTCCACAGTCAAAACAAAAGTGCGGGGTCTTCTCATAGTAGAAATCAAACCAAGTCTTCTCCTTGTCATCCTTTTTCTTCTTTAGATAAATCCCTCTGACTAGCGGTTCAAAAACAGAAATCTTTGTTCTTACTCTAAAATTTTGCCCCCTAGCAAAACCCTCCTTATCAACATCGACCTTGACAGTCTCTCCCAGCCAATCTCCCAAAGATCTACCAAAAACTTCGGTTCTATTATCCGGTGGCAGGTCCGTGATACGAACCCAGACGTCAATTTTGTCAAAAATCATCTCTGATGGTCTCTTATCACCTTCATATCTTTTCATGACCAGCACGCTGAAATCAAATTGCCATGGGCCATTGTGTATGACATGTCTATAATCGCCCTCTGACCCAAAGTGAACCTCGAAGATATTAGGACCGATCTCAGCAAACTTGGCTTCCCGGTGCAGACCCCAAGCTCTAGGCATCGTCTTTTCCACCACAGACATCTTCATTGGAACGGGAGAGCACACTTTACCTACAGTAGACCATCGGTAATCCTTACGTACTTTTGGACTTGGATTATCAAAGATGAAGCCCTCCTCTTCCTTCTCCATAAGCACCATGCCTCCTAACCTCGCAGAAAGGCTTGCCACCGGATCCGGCGTCTTGCTCTCCGCAGGGGACTTGCCCACCTCACTGCTAGCCGATTGTTGGGTTTCGTAGTAATTTCAAAAAAATTCCTATGCACACGCAAGATCATGGTGATGCATAGCAACGAGAGGGGAGAGTGTTGTCTACATACCCACGCAGACCGACTGCGGAAGCGTTGACACAACATAGAGGAAGTAGTCGTACGTCTTCGCGATCCAACCGATCAAGCACCGAAACTACGGCACCTCCGAGTTCGAGCACACGTTCAGCTCGATGACGATCCCCGGACTCCGATCCAGCAAAGTGTCGGGGAAGAATTCCGTCAGCACGACGGCATGGTAACGATCTTGATGCACTACAGCAGCAGGGCTTCGCCTAAACTCCGCTACAGTATTATCGAGGAATATGGTGGCTGGGGGCACCGCACACGGCTAAGGAATAGATCACGTGGATCAACTTGTATGTTTCTGGGGTGCCTCTGCCTCAGTATATAAAGGAGCCAAGGGGGAGGGGGGCGCCGGCCAGGAGGAGAGCGCAGGAGGAGTCCTTCTCCTTCCGGGAGTAGGACTCCCCCCCAATCCTAGTTGGACTAGGATTCCCCGAGGGGGAAAGAGAGAGAAGGGGGGTCGGCCACCTCTCCTAGTCCTAATAGGACTAGGGGGAGGGGGGAGGCGCGCGGCCACCTTGGGCTGCCCCTTTCTCCTTTCCACTAAAGCCCATCTAGGCCCATATGGTTCCCGGGGGGTTCCGGTAACCTCCCGATACTCCGGTAAAATCCCGATTTCACCCGAAACACTTCCGATATCCAAACATAGGCTTCCAATATATCAATCTTTACGTCTCGACCATTTCGAGACTCCTCATCATGTCCGTGATCACATCCGGGACTCCAAACAACCTTAGGTACATCAAAATGCATAAACTCATAATATAACTGTCATCGTAACCTTAAGTGTGCGGACCCTACGGGTTCGAGAACAATGTAGACATGACCGAGACACGTCTCCGGTCAATAACAAATAGCGGGACCTGGATGCCCATATTGGCTCCTACATATTCTACGAAGATCTTTATCGGTCAGACCGCATAACAACATACGTTGTTCCCTTTGTCATCGGTATGTTACTTGCCCGAGATTCGATCGTCGGTATCCAATACCTAGTTCAATCTCGTTACCGGCAAGTCTCTTTACTCGTTCTGTAATACATCATCTCGCAACTAACTCATTAGTTGCAATGCTTGCAAGGCTTATGTGATGTGCATTACCGAGAGGGCCCAGAGATACCTCTCCGACAATCAGAGTGACAAATCCTAATCTCGAAATACGCCAACCCAACATCTACCTTTGGATACACCTGTAATGCTCCTTTATAATCACCCAGTTACGTTGTGACGTTTGGTAGCACCCAAAGTGTTCCTCCGGCAAACAGGAGTTGCATAATCTCATAGTTATAGGAACATGTATAAGTCATGAAGAAAGCAATAGCAACATACTAAACGATCGGGTGCTAAGCTAATGGAATGGGTCATGTCAATCAGATCATTCAACTAATGATGTGACCTCGTTAATCAAATAACAACTCATTGTTCATGGTTAGGAAACATAACCATCTTTGATTAACGAGCTAGTCAAGTAGAGCATACTAGTGACACTTTGTTTGTCTATGTATTCACACATGTATTATGTTTCCGGTTAATACAATTCTAGCATGAATAATAAACATTTATCATGATTATAAGGAAATAAATAATAACTTTATTATTGCCTCTAGGGCATATTTCCTTCAGTCTCCCACTTGCACTAGAGTCAATAATCTAGATTACACTGTAATGATTCTAACACCCATGGAGCCTTGGTGCTGATCATGTTTTGCTCGTGGAAGAGGCTTAGTCAACGGGTCTGCAACATTCAGATCCGTATGTATCTTGCAAATCTCTATGTCTCCCACCTGGACTAGATCCCGGATGGAATTGAAGCGTCTCTTGATGTGCTTGGTTCTCTTGTGAAATCTGGATTCCTTTGCCAAGGCAATTGCACCAGTATTGTCACAAAAGATTTTCATTGGACCCGATGCACTAGGTATGACACCTAGATCGCATATGAACTCCTTCATCCAGACTCCTTCGTTCGCTGCTTCCGAAGCAGCTATGTACTCCGCTTCACATGTAGATCCCGCTACGACGCTTTGTTTAGAACTGCACCAACTGACAGCTCCACCGTTTAATGTAAACATGTATCCGGTTTGCGATTTAGAATCGTCCGGATCAGTGTCAAAGCTTGCATCAACGTAACCATTTACGACGAGCTATTTGTCACCTCCATATACGAGAAACATATTCTTAGTCCTTTTCAGGTATTTCAGGATGTTCTTGACCGCTGTCCAGTGATCCACTCCTGGATTACTTTGGTACCTCCCTGCTAGACTTATAGCAAGGCACACATCAGCTCTGGTACACAGCATTGCATACATGATAGATCCTATCGCTGATGCATAGGGAACATCTTTCATATTCTCTCTATCTTCTGCAGTGGTCGGGCATTGAGTCTTACTCAATTTCACACCTTGTAACACAGGCAAGAATCCTTTCTTTGCTTGATCCATTTTGAACTTCTTCAAAATTTTGTCAAGGTATGTTGTTTGTGAAAGTCCAATTAAGCGTCTTTATCTATCTCTATAGATCTTTATGCCTAATATGTAAGCAGCTTCATCGAGGTCTTTCATTGAAAAACTCTTATTCAAGTATCCCTTTATGCTATCCAGAAATTCTATATCATTTCCAATCAGTAATATGTCATCCACATATAATATCAGAAATGCTACAGAGCTCCCACTCACTTTCTTGTAAATACAGGCTTCTCCAAAAGTCTGTATAAAACCAAATGCTTTGATCACACTATCAAAGCGTTTATTCCAACTCCGAGAGGCTTGCACCAGTCCATAAATGGATCGCTGGAGCTTGCACACTTTGTTAGCTCCTTTTGGATCGACAAAACCTTCTGGTTGCATCATATACAACTCTTCTTCCAGAAATCCATTCAGGAATGCAGTTTTGACATCCATTTGCCAAATTTCATAATCATAAAATGCGGCAATTGCTAACATGATTCAGACAGACTTAAGCATCGCTATGGGTGAGAAGGTCTCATCGTAGTCAACCCCTTGAACTTGTCGAAAACCTTTTGCGACAAGTCGAGCTTTGTAGACAGTAACATTACCGTCAGCGTCAGTCTTCTTCTTGAAGATCCATTTATTCTCAATTGCTTGCCGATCATCGGGCAAGTCAACCAAAGTCCATACTTTGTTCTCATACATGGATCCCATCTCAGATTTCATGGCTTCAAGCCATTTTGCGGAATCTGGGCTCACCATCGCTTCTTCATAGTTTGCAGGTTCATCATGATCTAGTAGCATGACTTCCAGAACAGGATTACCGTACCACTCTGGTGTGGATCTTACTCTGGTTGATCTACGAGGTTCAGCAGTATCTTGATCTGAAGTTTCATGATCATTATCATTAGCTTCCTCACTAATTGGTGTAGGTGTCACTGAAACAGTTTTCTGTGATGTACTACTTTCCAATAAGGGAGCGGGTATAGTTACCTCGTCAAGTTCTACTTTCCTCCCACTCACTTCTTTTGAGAGAAACTCCTTCTCTAGAAAGTTTCCGAATTTAGCAACAAAAGTCTTGCCTTCGGATCTGTGATAGAAGGTGTATCCAATAGTTTCCTTTGGATATCCTATGAAGACACATTTCTCCGATTTGGGTTCGAGCTTATCAGGTTGAAGCTTTTTCACATAAGCATCGCAGCCCCAAACTTTCAGAAACGACAACTTTGGTTTCTTGCCAAACCACAGTTCATAAGGCGTCGTCTCAACGGATTTTGATGGTGCCCTATTTAACGTGAATGCGGCCGTCTCTAGAGCGTATCCCCAAAACGATAGCGGTAAATCGGTAAGAGACATCATAGATCGCACCATATCTAGTAAAGTACGATTACGACGTTCGGACACACCATTACGCTATGGTGTTCCGGGTGGCGTGAGTTGCGAAACTATTCCACAATTTTTCAAATGTACACCAAACTCGTAACTCAAATATTCTCCTCCACGATCAGATCGTAGAAACTTTATTTTCTTGTTACGATGATTTTCAACTTCACTCTGAAATTCCTTGAACCTTTCAAATGTTTTAGACTTATGTTTCATTAAGTAGATATACCCATATCTGCTTAAATCATCTATGAAGGTGAGAAAATAACGATATCCGCCACGAGCCTCAATATTCATCGGACCACATACATCTGTATGTATGATTTCCAACAAATCTGTTGCTCCCTCCATAGTACCGGAGAACGGTGTTTTGGTCATCTTGCCCATAAGGCACGGTTCGCAAGTACCAAGTGATTCATAATCAAGTGGTTCCAAAAGTCCATCAGAATGGAGTTTCTTCATGCGCTTTACACCGATATGACCTAAACGGCAGTGCCACAAATAAGTTGCACTCTCATTATCAACTCTGCATCTTTTGGCTTCAACATTATGAATATGTGTGTTACTACTATCGAGATTCAACAAGAATAGACCACTCTTCAAGGGTGCATGACCATAAAAGATATTACTCATATAAATAGAACAACCATTATTCTCTGATTTAAATGAATAACCGTCTCGCATCAAACAAGATCCAGATATAATGTTCATGCTTAACGCTGGCACCAAATAACAATTATTTAGGTCTAATATTAATCCCGAAGGTAGATGTAGAGGTAGTGTGCCGACTGTGATCACATCGACTTTGGAACCGTTTCCCACGCGCATCGTCACCTCGTCCTTAACCAATCTTCGCTTGATCCGTAGTCCCTGTTTCGAGTTGCAAATATTAGCAACAGAACCAGTATCAAATACCCAGGTGCTACTGCGAGCATTAGTAAGGTACACATCAATAACATGTATATCACATATACCTTTGTTCACCTTGCCATCCTTCTTATCCGCCAAATACTTGGGGCAGTTCCGCTTCCAGTGACCAGTCTGCTTGCAATAGAAACACTCAGTTTCAGGCTTAGGTCCAAGTTTGGGTTTCTTCTCTTGAGTAGCAACTTGCTTGCCGTTCTTTTTGAAGTTTCCCTTCTTCTTCCCTTTGCCCTTTTTCTTGAAACTAGTGGTCTTGTTGACCATCAACACTTGATGCTCTTTCTTGATTTCTACCTCCGCAGCTTTCAGCATTGCGAAGAGCTCGGGAATAGTCTTGTTCATCCCTTGCATATTATAGTTCATCACGAAGCTCTTGTAGCTTGGTGGCAGTGATTGAAGAATTCTGTCAATGACGCAATCATCTGGAAGATTAACTCCCAATTGAATCAAGTGATTATTATACCCAGACATTTTGAGTATATGCTCACTGACAGAACTGTTCTCCTCCATCTTGCAGCTATAGAACTTATTGGAGACTTCATATCTCTCAATTCTGGCATTTGCTTGAAATATTAACTTCAACTCTTGGAACATCTCATATGCTCCATGACGTTCAAAACGTCGTTGAAGTCCCGATTCTAAGCCGTAAAGCATGGCACACTGAACTATCGAGTAGTCATCAGCTTTGCTCTGCCAGGCGTTCATAACATCCGGCGTTGCTCCTGCAGCAGGCCTGGCACCCAGCGGTGCTTCCAGGACGTAATTCTTCTGTGCAGCAATGAGGATAATCCTCAAGTTACGGACCTAGTCCGTGTAATTGCTACCATCATCTTTCAACTTTGCTTTCTCAAGGAACGCATTAAAATTCAACGGAACAACAGCACGAGCCATCTATCTACAATCAAACATAAACAAGCAAGATACTAATCAGGTACTAAGTTTCATGATAAATTTAAGTTCAGTTAATCAAATTAATTTAAAGAACTCCCACTTAGATAGACATCCCTCTAATCCTCTAAGTGATTACGTGATCCAAATCAACTAAACCATAACCGATCATCACATGAGATGGAGTAGTTTTCAATGGTGAACATCGTTATGTTGATCATATCTTCTATATGATTCACGCTCGACCTTTCGGTCTCCGTGTTCCGAGGCCATATCTGTATATGCTTGGCTCGTCAAGTATAACCTGAGTATTCCGTGTGTGCAACTGTTTTGCACCCGTTGTATTTGAACGTAGAACCTATCACACCCGATCATCACGTGGTGTCTCAGCACGAAGAACTTTCGCAACGGTGCATACTCAGGGAGAACACTTCTTGATAATTTAGTGAGAGATCATCTTATAATGCTACCGTCAATCAAAGCAAGATAAGATGCATAAAAGGATAAACATCACATGCAATCAATATAAGTGATATGATATGGCCATCATCATCTTGTGCTTGTGATCTCCATCTCCGAAGCACCGTCGTGATCACCATCGTCACCGGCGTGACACCTTGATCTCCATCGTAGCATCGTTGTCGTCTCGCCAAGTTTATGCTTCCACGACTATCACTACCGCTTAGTAATAAAGTAAAGCATTACATCGCGATTTTCATTGCATACAATAAAACGACAACCATAAGGCTCCTGCCAGTTGCCGATAACTCGGTTACAAAACATGATCATCTCATACAATAAAATTCAGCATCATGTCTTGACCATATCACATCACAACATGCCCTGCAAAAACAAGTTAGACGTCATCTACTTTGTTGTTGCAAGTTTTACGTGGCTGCTACGGGCTTAAGCAAGAACCAATCTCACCTATGCATCAAAACCACAACGATAGTTTGTCAAATAGACTCCGTTTTAACCTTCGCAAGGACCGGGCGTAGCCATACTTGGTTCAACTAAAGTTGGAGAGACAGTCGCCCGCAAGCCACCTGTGTGCAAAGCACGTCGGGGGAACCGGTCTCGCGTAAGCGTACGCGTAAGGTTGGTCCGGGTCGTCTCGTCCAACAATGCCGCCGAACCAAAGTATGACATGCTGGTAGGCAGTATGACTTATATCGCTCTCACTTGTGTTCTACTCGTGCATATAACATCAACATAAATAACCTAGGCTCGGATGCCACTATTGGGTTTCGTAGTAATTTCAAAAAAATTCCTACGCACACGCAAGATCATGGTGATGCATAGCAACGAGAGGGGAGAGTGCTGTCTACATACCCACACAGACCGACTGCGGAAGCGTTGACACAACGTAGAGGAAGTAGTCGTACGTCTTCGCGATCCAACCGATCAAGCACCGAAACTACGACACCTTCGAGTTCGAGCACACGTTCAGCTCGATGACGATCCCCGGACTCCGATCCAGCAAAGTGTCGGGGAAGAATTCCGTCAACACGACGGCGTGATGACGATCTTGATGCACTACAGCAGCAGGGCTTCGCCTAAACTCCGCTATAGTATTATCGAGGAATATGGTGGCTGGGGGCACCGCACACGGCTAAGGAATAGATCACGTGGATCAACTTGTATGTTTCTGGGGTGCCTCTGCCTCAGTATATAAAGGAGCCAAGGGGGAGGGGGGCGCCGGCCAGGAGGAGGGCGCAGGAGGAGTCCTTCTCCTTCCGAGAGTAGGACTCCCCCTCCCAATCCTAGTTGGACTAGGATTCCCCGAGGGGGAAAGAGAGAGAAGGGGGGCCGGCCACCTCTCCTAGTCCTAATAGGACTAGGGGGAGGGGGGAGGCGCGCGGCCACCTTGGGCTGCCCCTTTCTCCTTTCCACTAAAGCCCACCTAGGCCCATATGGTTCCCGGGGGGTTCCGGTAACCTCCCGGTACTCCGGTAAAATCCCGATTTCACCCGGAACACTTGCGATATCCAAACATAGGCTTCCAATATATCAATCTTTACGTCTCAACCATTTCGAGACTCCCCGTCATGTCCGTGATCACATCCGGGACTCCGAACAACCTTCGGTACATCAAAATGTATAAACTCATAATATAACTGTCATCGTAACTTTAAGCGTGCGGACCCTACGGGTTCGAGAACAATGTAGACATGACCGAGACACGTCTCCGGTCAATAACCAATAGCGGGACCTAGATGCCCATATTGGTTCCTACATATTCTACGAAGATCTTTATCGGTCAGACCGCATAACAACATATGTTGTTCCCTTTGTCATCGGTATGTTACTTGCCCGAGATTCGATCGTCGGTATCCAATACCTAGTTCAATCTCGTTACCGGCAAGTCTCTTTACTCGTTCTGTAAGACATCATCTCGCAACTAACTCATTAGTTGCAATGCTTGCAAGGCTTATGTGATGTGCATTACCGAGAGGGCCCAGAGATACCTCTCCGACAATCGGAGTGACAAATCCTAATCTCGAAATACGCCAACCCAACATCTACCTTTGGAGACACCTGTAATGCTCCTTTATAATCACCCAGTTACGTTGTGACGTTTGGTAGCACCCAAAGTGTTCCTCCGGCAAACTGGAGTTGCATAATCTCATAGTTATAGGAACATGTATAAGTCATGAAGAAAGCAATAGCAACATACTAAACGATCGGGTGCTAAGCTAATGGAATGGGTCATGTCAATCAGATCATTCAACTAATGATGTGACCTCGTTAATCAAATAACAACTCATTGTTCATGGTTAGGAAACATAACCATCTTTGATTAACGAGCTAATCAAGTAGAGGCATACTAGTGACACTTTGTTTGTCTATGTATTAACACATGTATTATGTTTCCGGTTAATACAATTCTAGCATGAATAATAAACATTTATCATGATTATAAGGAAATAAATAATAATTTTATTATTGCCTCTAGGGCATATTTCCTTCACCGATCCCCCCTCCTTCCGCGATGGTGGCATAGCCGCCGCCGCTGCAAATGGGGTCGTTGAGGATTTGTTCGCCATGGCCGCACCCTTTCCATTTGCTTCCCCCCGCCATGAGCGCCGCACCAAAGCGAGGAGATGCAGCACCACCAGCCTTGGATCAGGTAGACGCCGTCGCCACCCCGAGCCACGCTGGATTCCACCACCTAGATCCGTCGAAAACCCCAACCCTAGCGTAGGAGGACAGTCGCCTGGCGATCGCCCCCTATCGCCTTAGCGTCTTGAGACCTGGTGGACCCCTCGCCTCCTTATGCTTAACCTAGCTTTCGATCTCTCTTGTTTCTTTGCTGTGTAGGTGTACTTATTATAAGCGAACTCAGTAACTTTTCATTGCACAACGAGCGGATCGATTATTTCGGCTCGTTTTCCAGCCTGCCTTGCGCTGCTCATGGGCTGGAGAAGACTGGCCAACTGTAAAAAAAAGTGCGAAGAAGCACAAATAGATGGTGAAGTTAACTTGGACATAACATGTTACATCTAAATGAATTCTAAATATACCCTAAAGAAATAAGGTAGTGGTGACATAGACGGACCCTTAAATGTTTTATCAGGATTTGTTGTAGTTGCAAACTAAAGTTGTCATTTTTGTGACAATATAAATTGGCATAAAAACTGTTCGATTTGAAAACTAAAGTTGCCATTCCCGAGCAAACGTCAGCCAAATAGCATTACCGTCAAATTTTGTCTAGTTTCATCTAAACCGTGTTTCGCATGTTTGAAATAAGGAAATAAGGGATTTTTGTATGCTAGTTTTGGATGGCTGGCGTCGGACCGACCGTTCAAGCTTCAAGCAGGGGCGTCAGTTTGAGGTGTTCCCTTGGAGATGCCCTAATCTCGAATCCATCGTACCCCTCCATCCAACGGTGCAGAGACAGTTCCTGCTACCTCGCAAAATTGCCACCCAGCCACACAGATCCCCCGCCGCCGCCGACGCCGACGCCTCTAACCCCCGCCTTTGGCCACCTGCACCTCCCCGAGCCAGAAATTCCTTTTCCGTGCCCGTCGATTCGCGGGAGGCGCCATGGAGCACGGTTCGGTGGCGGATTCCAGCGCGTCGACCTTCTCCGTCATGGAGGAGGATCACACCCTCGCCAACTCCGTCAGATTTGTACTCAACCAGGAGTGAGTGACGTTTCTCCATCCTTTTCCGCTTCCCCTTTTGTAAAAGAATCCATCTCTATGTGTGCGGTATTGCTAATTCTACGGCGGAACTGTGGACGCATGATTAGAGAAGAGAAATAGTGTTCTCGTGTTAGTGCTGGACTTTTGGTTGTTTCTAGCTTCTTGCAATGTTCGATACGGAGTGCAGAGATAGACATGGATTTGTGGTGGGATTATGTCAATTTTAGTGAGAAGCTTGTTTGGAACAGAGCAATTGAGCATCCGGATCAACAGGAACCGCAAATAAGATACCATCTGCTGGCCAAGGCTTTGATCTTTGGTGCATGCCATGGGAGTAATGTGCTGCAACGGGGGCAAGATGGCCAAGTTTGCATCCTTTCTAGGACCATGGCCACTGCGCCAATGATTCTTTCTTATTTTTGTCCCGGAACCATGAAACCTAACATACATGTCCCAACCAATACTGGTAGGAATGTTCACACCAAAATAGCCTAGACACATGTCATCGGTCAAAGTGCTGGTGCCGCACAGTCAGAGGGTCTGGGCTGAGGTTAGGACAAAAGTGAGTCACTTAATTTACTTCCGGGATCTGGATGTTATGTTTCATAATTCCAGGGTTTAACCTTTGGATTGGTTCCAGGACGTGTGAAGTTCTGTACTCTTTTCAAATTAATTTTCTGGGTTGGAAGATAAATACTCTAGTTTCTCCTACTTTGTTTTCATCACCTGAGACTAAGAGAGTAAAACAAAAAGCTTTAGGCCATAAGATGAAGCAACCATCTTGGTCTGTTTGGTATAATTGTCAACACAGTGTTGATTTATGGTCATATATTTGGAATATCGTCTTAGTTGCTGCAAAATGTAAGTGCATAGTAAGTCTATATGGCCTAAAGTTAGACTACCAAACATCTTGGCGCATGTTCATAAAACTCAGGTACTTGCTCAGCATAGCATCTTCTTTTCCTCACGGTGAACCACCTTCATGAAACTAACCTGATGTTACTGAATGGATTTAATGAATTTTCTGTTAGCATTATGCTCAGCAGATAACACTTAGATTTTCCAATTCAATGTGTCAAGGGGGCAACTAGTTCTAATTTAATTCTAATCAAAAAGTCATATATGATTTCCAAGTGGAACTATGAATATCTGTAATTAGAAGTCGTTATTTTGCTTAACTGTTTGGTGGCATTAGAGTATGCAAAAAGGTGAACGTTTTCTGTTATACTTCTACTGGAAGCTAAAACCTTACAAATACAATTTGATGTCTAAATACTAGAAACAAACATGAATATGTCTGTTCAAGATCCTCATTCTCTTTTTCTGGTTTCATCTTCTACTCACAGCCCAAGGGTAGCATTTTGTGGATATAGCATCCCTCATCCTGCTGATAACAAAGTCAACATAAGAGTTCAGACTACAGGTATTGTATCGTGTCATATGATCCTGATATTTTATTTGTTAATCCCTGTGGACTTAACTGTTGCTTTTGTACATGCTTTATGTTGATTAAATTTGCAAGAATCACATCCTATCTGCTACTTCCTACAGTTGCGTCTCGAGTAGGTAGTTGGTTTTCTAATGCCTAGTATTTGTAAATCTATCTTCATACCAGATGTTCCAATGTGTTGGGTAGCTTATTAGGTCGCCTTTCCTTTACAAATTGTACATCTAGATATCAGATAGTGTTGTTGCTTCCATGGTGTTGGCAGACACAGCTAGATTGATGTTTCTGTTTGGATTAAATTCAATTCCAATACCGGAACTATCAATGCCGTCTCATTGCCCACTAACCACTTCCCAGTTTCACTATCCGTCTAATCCCCTGAAGAAAGCGCTCACGCTATTCTGATGTGTCTTTGTTGTGCTGTCAGGAGATCAAGCAAAGGATGTAATGAAAGATGCTTTACAGGACTTGATGGTGATGGGCCAGCATGTTAGAGGGACTTTTGACAAAGCAGTGGCTGATTTTAAATCAAAGATGCCTGCAGAACAAATGGATGTTGATTTGAATCAGCAATGAAGCTGGAGCCCCTGTTCATCGGGAGCAATACAATATGTGTAACTAGTTTATTGTCGGAATGCGGGTTAGTTGCGATTTCTTCCATTTGAGGTGTCTATGGGTCAATGTCTGGAAATTGTCTTTAGAGAAGTATGTACTGTTACCGAGTTCCTTTGTTGAACACTGGAATGTTGGAGTTTGCTATGAATTTATAATTAACTCAATCTCCAAGAAGGTTTTTAAAGGTGGTCCAAACACTCTGGAATTGGGTTCAGAATCACCAATGGCACAAGAGCAATCAACGTGAAAACTCTTGGCACTCTTTGGATTGCAGGAATTTCGTAAGATCCTTTCTGTAAGGTTCCAGCCTCCCGAATTCCAGGCTCTTTGGATCTTAAAAATGATGGTACGATCCTTCCAGCCTCTGGAATTTCAGGCTCTCCGAATCTTAAAAATGATGGTACCAATTTCATAGGATTTTGCCTCTAATCGATTTAATTTTGAGTTGATGCCTAAATTCTGTAGGAATTTTGGTTTCACTGTGATGTCATGTGCCCCACTCTTTCTGTAAGGTTGAACTCAGGTGCTGTACTTTTAAAACACATCACGTTCACCATTTTCGCAATTTTCAGCGAATTTGTTGCCCAAAGCAGAAGTTGATTGCATGAGTTCACCACAAATGGTGATTACATATCATGAGCATGTCGCCATCTGGCTTGCTTTCCAGACCAAATGCATTAACAACCTTTTAAGGGCAACCACTCAGAGTATGTGGGTCATCTTTCACATTTTTTAAAGTTTAAATCGTGGCAACAACGTCAAGGTGGTAGCGGCCATGGCATGTTGGAATAAGGTTTCTTCGATTTTTCTTCCTATGTTGTATCGTTCTTACCTGAATAAAACAGTTTTGTGTTCTAAAAATTCGCCCTCGTGAAGCTCTGCCAGTGCATGTATGTACTCACATTTTGCAAAGTTTGAATCAGAAGCACAGCCATACTGGCGTGCAAAATATACAAGTATATCTTCCCAAATGAGATAAATCTACTCACAAGAAGTGTATCAAATGAAACGAGATGGCACAACTTGCAGAATTTCACAGTGAAGTTGCAGCATGTCAACACCAAGTCCCAACTCTGGATAATGCTAATACTTTATTTGCACTACCTTATTGAATCACCAACGATAAAACAAATGAGTTCTCAAGGATGTGGCACATTTAAAAGCATCTGTATCAGATGCTAACTAGTGCTCCACATTCCACTGACAAAGCAATGCAGACTATGGCTAACATGCATGAAGAAAACAACATAGAGAAACAAGACCACAGGAACAAATTAGAACCCTAGGATCCGAAATGGTACAGGGATGCACGAACAGCATCCAGAGCTACAAATAAAACACTAAACACCTCCGACTGGTCGAGCATCAACAATGGCAGTGAGCTGAGGATGACCACCAGGTGCATATTCCCAAAGAATGAAGATCAGATCCACAGTTATTAGCCTTTCCAGAGTTATTCACCAAGTGATAGGGGCACAATTCCAAATGTGCTGCTCCTTTCCTGATGCATTCCTTTAAGGATTCTTGACGCGAATTCACAGCCACAAAAGAGTGGTCTAGGAGTGGTTTGGAACTCACGAGAAAAAAAGGCTGAAAGAACTAAGTACGAAGAGGCCCAGAGACGGCGTCACGCCCAGAGTTGGGGTCTTTTTGTTTCAAAGACATACTTGCAAACTGCGAGTCAAGGTCTCTGCTGTTACTACGACCAAGAGTAGGAGGCTGTGGTGGCTGTTGCTGCTGCTGATACAATGACCTTAGACGACCAATTTCCCGCTCAAACATCTCCTGTTGAACTGCAATATTGGAGTAGAACAGTCAGACCATTCCATTTTTCTTAATTTTTTAGCAGAACAAAATCTCATGGCAGGGTGTTCAGCTTTGAGTAAATAAACTTAATACCCCAATCAAGATTTTCGAGTCGACGAGTCATTCTAGGGTAGCGACTGTTGACAAGTCGACCCTGCAGTTGAGTTGACCTTACAGTTACGACTCCACGACTAGTCGCGACTAGTCATTCGACTCAAAAACAGTGCACCCAATTAAACCAAATCTTGTGCAGAAGATGTTCGTACAATCTGATAATATCTCACTAACGCTACGTTTGGCACTGAGGTGGATTATGATAAATTGATAATCCAGCTTCTACAACTGGTGTTTGCCTTTTTTTTGTTAACTGCAAACTGAGCCTAAGGCAGCAATCTCTCAATTTCTTTTAGAAAATTAAGCTCCTCAGGTTACCAATGCGTTTCTTAGCTAGCAATCTCTCACTATCTTAGGCATGAAAGCCACGAAAAGTAAGCATACACAAACCACATGAAATACAACCACTAGCATGTGACTATGTATTTGAATGGACACATGCATTATATGAATTGTATGCATGAATATGCAGAAGCCTAACTTGAAATATCATAAGAACATATTTGTGCATTTAGAATTTCAGCGACCGATGGTTCCACCAGTCTTGTCCATGACACATGATATGTTCCAAGAACTTATCAAAGAACTATGGACTATTTGTATCCTCTACAAAGCTTGGCTAAGGTCCCAAACGTGCCTATTAAGGCCATGCTGCAACTTTAGCTTGGATAAGTGGTAGGTAATTTTGTTTCATGCCTTGCAAACTTCAAGGTTCATTAGGTCTTTGAAGGATAAAACGAATAGTAGTCGCCGTTTGAGTTCACTTAAAACATGATTGTTTGATATCAAACTTTTATGAGGATGCTTCAGCCTAAAGTTCAACCAGAATTCTTACTGACAAGACAGTACAACGTAAAGACATCTCTCCAGAATTTGAGCACCATCGATATTTAACAGTAGTTCATATTTCTCCTGTCCACAAGACATTGTATAGAAAATTCTAAACTTATTTATGCATGTACCCATCACTTAGACTTCTCACTGAGAAGACAGTATAGTGTAAACTGTAAAGATATCTCTTCAGAATTTGAACACCATCTATATTTAACACTAGTTTCATATTTCTCCTATCCAGAAGACATTTTATAGAAAACATACTTGTTTATGCATGTACTCAACTACTTGGTTGATCCTCAATCTTACCTAAGAAACTCATGTTATTGGTCCTCATTAACGTCACAGAAAGTACAACACCCCAACCTTCTTTTAAAAAGTATATGAATAGAACCTCAAAATGGTACTGTATCTCTAAAGTTCACTGAAGAGTTGCATTTGAATAATTTTTTAGTGAAATTTAATGCAATAGTAAAAAAAAAAACTTTTTGATGGGGAGCAGAAGTCCAAAATATGAAGAAAAAAAATACAAGTGGGCATACTTACCACGTTTAATTACTTGCTCCTGTGCTATACTCTCCAGCCTTTGCTTCAAGGCTTTGTTTTCCAAGTCTAGCATTATATTTTGTTGAGTAAGAAACTCCATTTCAGCAGACACTTCTATCCCTTCTGACTGCATTATTCAGACATAAAAAATTTCTGTTTGTCAAATACAACACTGCATTGTGGAACAGAAACCATTTTTTGTTGTGATGAGCTCACCTGTAATGATTGGACTTTACCCTCAAGCTCAGCAATATACTGAAGTTTTCGAACACGAGACCTCTGAGCATATTGCCTGCAAGAAATGTTGGTAAAAAAATATTAGATGCGTTAAAGTATGGAAATGTTTAACCATGCTATTACAACTTGCAGATTGGGAATCTTGACATATATATGTACGCTAATTAAAATTTTAAAAAATCTGATAAACCATAGTGCCTTAAGTCCAATCTAACTAGTATATAGGTAGCTATGCAATTGCAATGTCCGTACCATTGTCCATTAAGGATTTTACAATTATATATATGATCATGTCTGATTTAAGACTCATAAAGTTGAGGTGCAATTTTACAAGGAAGAATATTCAAATGTTGTTTTACATTTATGTTGCCATCGGACACTATCCATTCTGTCAGGTGTGACCACAACTAATGTGTGAAATAAGTACATATTTGTACTATTCTATCAGGTGTGAGCATCGGTGGTGGAGGGGGGAATGACATGAGCCAGGGCTGCCCTCATGTTTCCTAAGTGCATGCATGTCATCTTGGCAATCCTTAAAATCCAAGGAATTCTCTAGTATTGCATACTTTGGGCCCTCATTAATATTGTTAAAATATTCGATTCATTTGGCAGCCCTCTAACTTTAGTTCCTTGCTCCACCACTGGCGAGCATGATCAAATGTGCCACGCGACTATACAGAATTAGTAAAGGACTACATTGCTTGCTTTATCACGTTGAACTTCAGAATAGCAAAACCAGCAGAGCGTATTCTGATTTTAAAATCTAAGCTAACCATATTTTGACTTTAAAATATAAGCTAACCCACATCAAAGGGCTGGCCCTGCTGTATGTGGTCAAAATTTAAGTAAATGGATAGCACTCCCTGGCTATCATCGTTAATGATTCTCAATTGTTAAATTTCAGAACACAGATAAGTGTTGGAAGTGATAGCATGGATGCAATCATGCAGCAGGAGTATACTCACTGTTTAGCACGCTTGGTGTCCGCCTCCGATTGTGCATACTTTGGCAGCACACCATCCTTCCTCTCTGCCCCAAGTTCATCAAGAGCTCTTTTGTCCATGGCATGTTCATGATCCCTCGATGCACTCAGTGGCCCCTGATGCCCACCCAGCTTCTCCCTCACCAGCACCGGCGGCCCTGGCCTGTAACCTGCCAAATTCGGCATGCCTTGTTCCCACGGCCGGCCCTGCAGCCTCCCGTATGAGCTTGGCTTGGCATAGTACTCCTGCACACCACCCCATGGGGCAGCCTGCCCTCCTCCCCCCATCTCCTCAAAACCATTGGCAAATGCGCCAGAGGCAGCGCTTCCGTCGAACAGTGCAAAAGAGTCGCTCGACGACCTGCGGTGCCCCGCGCGGCGCACGGGCGTCTCAGGCTCGTCGAGCAGGTCGTCGAGCCACGACGGCTGCTCCTCAATGATGCTCTCAGACGACGTGCGCTGGTGGTGCCCATGGCCGTGGCCATGCCCAAAGCGGTGGTGCGTGGCGCCCTGTGGCCGGGCGATCGGGCCATGGTCCGCGTACGGGGACGGCGACGCTGCCGTCGGGAACGGGCTACGCGGCGGCAGCAGCGCCTGCTTCTGGAGTTTCGCGTTCGCCATCATCATCTGCTCGACCAAACTGCACACAACAGAGAGCACATCTGTGAGATTTGAGCAAATTTAACACTAAACTAACACGAACTTGCATCGAATCGAGGCGGTCCAATTCACAGCTCTACCCACAGATCTCAGCGAACGGCATGACAGAACAATTTTGCTTGTGTTCTTCTACGGCGAATTCGCGTCAAAGATTCGAATTTGCTTCGACCGCAAGCATCCAATTGTGCCACGAAGTGGTCAAGATCCGAGGTCCGCATAAAGGACCGAACCGGAGGGTGTCAATTGGACGAAGAAAACGCAGCAGAAACACACACGCATCGAAACAGCACGGCACAAATCGAGGCGGATCAAGAAGAGCAAGGCCGCACCAGGAACTGCAGAAAGAAACAACCAAAACCGCGAAAAATACTCACCAATTCGGCCGCAACTCTTCCGACCGCCCCACCCCAGATTTGCCGCAACCAAAGCCTCGCACTAATCCACAGTTATTCGTATTCGTTGGAGCTAATCTTCGGGGGATTAGAGCTTGCGGCGAGGAGGGGGGCGAGGGATGGGGGAGGAGAGTAGGAGACGAATGGAGAAATTGTATAGTACTGAGGGGAGAAAAAAACAATTAAATAGTGTCTCGCTAGTGTTTTAATATTGCGGCAGCGACAAGAAATTGGTTTGCAGAAACTTTGATGAACGCCCGCCGTCGGATTGAGAGGCCCAACGGTGCCGAGAAATCTGGTGAGAATTATTGTCTTCGATGAGGGGAAGCAGGTGGCCGGTACTAGCGGCGGGAGATGTAAACGCTGTGCGTCCCCAAGGTGTGCCTACGTCAAATTTTGCTTATTTATGTGACCCATTTTTTTTGCCTATTATATCCGTATGACCCAAGTTCACAACCCGAGAATACTTTGTGCAAAGGAGCGCAAAATTGCGGAGAAACTCAGATAAGGTTCTACTCCCTCCGTTCTAAATTACTCGTCACAGAAATGGATGTATCTAAAACTAAAATACATCTAGATACATCCATACCCACGACAAATAAATCGGAACGGAGGGAGTACGACTGTTTTGGTTCGTTTCAGTGTTTGTAGTCATCGTTAGATGATAATGTAATTTATGTTACTTCTGGTGTTCTTTATATTGTCCGTACAATTGATGAATAGACCGGAAGTTTTTCCTGCAAAAAATAAAAATACTATGGACACTTTTAGCAAGCAATTGATTCCATTTACCAATGGTGTTTCTATGTTAGTTTTTCATCTCGTGAATATATTGTGGTGTTACATGTTTCCTTGAACCAAAGGAGTATTGCATTTGCTAGCAGGACATATTTGAGCCATACACACACAGGAGACATCAATCCAAGAGAAGAGCAAGAAAAGAGAATGGAATAATGTGCATGAGCTAGCAGTGGAGCTGGTGCATGTGGCAGAAACGCGGCGTTGTTGTTTAAGTGCAGCCCATATTGGGTAGTGGGGGCAAACAGAAAACAGAAAAACAACTCATGCCACCAGCCGGACAGCTCAGGATCCAGCTGCGACCACAACACCATCTGCTGCTGTCGTGCTGTCTTTATTCCACCCTTCCATTTTTCTCTCTCTACTACTTGCCCTCGTGGCTGCCTCTTCTTTTCATTTTACACCTCGTGGCTTGCTGGGAAGTGTATGGATAAATCCGGGTATATATGAATCCATTTTAGAAAACACATTTTAAAATGCCAAAAAATTCTGAAAAAAAGTGTGCGCTGACATCTTCATATTCTAAGTGTGCGTGGAAAGTTTCACGAAAAAACAATTTTTTTGTAGCCTGTGCAAAAAAGACAAAATATTGTGCCGTGAAACGCTATTAGAAGCACTAAAAATTGTCTTTTTTACGAAGCCAAAATAAAAATACTTTTTTTCACAAAATTTTGTGCCATGGACATATTTTTGCGAACATGTATGCACAAAATTTTGTTTAGAATTTTTGGACATTACAAAACACGTTAAAAGTACATTTTTGAAAAACAGGTTCATATATACTCATGTGCAGGACGTGCTGACTCGTGGCTTGCTGCGTTGATCCTTCGGTCCTTTCTCTCGTCTGATCACCCTCGTTGGCCAATTTGGGTGAAGGACAAAAAAGAAAAAGGCTCTTTTCCGCTGGCTCCAAAAAAATGTTTGGCTATATAGTTATCATATAAATTATTTTGATTAAATTGAGTCTTTTTTTGAATGAAATTGAGCCAACTTCAACCACGTACTCTTTTTTTTTCGGACACCACTATTGAGTTCCCACCCAACCTTGTCTTCATCGGTGCCATCATCTCTGGCTCATTGTGTATAGTGATCGGTGGCGCTGAATTAATCATTCTATCAATCACTTCTCATGGGATCTAATAATCCTCCATCATAGCCATCTCACTCCAACTAGCTCCCTTCCAAGTTTTTTGAGGTCGCCACACTCATCATCGTCGGTTCTGCCTCACGATCATGTAAAGCCC
>NC_041386.1:494497285-494516626 GCF_002162155.2 Triticum dicoccoides | reverse complement strand
CGCACACTGCTTTGATGTCATCATCATTGTCGTCTCATCGATGGCGCTTCTGCCTTGCAATCAACCTGCAGATGAGGTTGACATCAAATGTGTTTTAAAGAAAATATCATTGGATGAATATCAAACACGTGAAAAGAAGCAGTATGTTTGCTTGGATGCAAGGAAAAGAACAACAGTTTTTATCTGTTTTTCTTCTTCTTAATATTGCAATAATTTCCTTCTTCCTTGGGACGCTAACGCATATATGGGGTAACTATCAAGGATGGTCGAGGGGGGAATATGGATATATGAGATTGATATTTTCAGAAGCCTGGAGTATATAACTTTATGAAGCATATGTGGAACCACGCTGAAAACCATTGAATTTTAGGTTTGAATTATGCACTCCAAATAAATTTTATGTTCAAACTATGTATTTTTTAATAATATTTATTATGTGTTTAAATTAAGTATTATTTGTAGTAGTACCGTATGAAATCGTAGAGCATGTGTTTGCATAGATTTAAGGTTCGTAAATGGAGGTTGTGGTTCCACAGATGGTCATAAGGGGTGGCCGACTCCTGCGGCGGACATTTAGGAGGCCATATTTGTCCAGTACGAGATGCCCTGACTAGTTTGAATTTTCTTTGGCTGTTCTTTGTGTTTGTGATCTAGCGGTTACTTCTTAGCAGAAGCCAAAGCAGTTTGATGTACCCTCGATAGTGCACTACTCTGCTAGCTCATCGGCCAGGTGGTTGTAAGAACCAGCAATCTGGATATGGATATGTCTCCGGTGATAGGCGGATGATCAACCGCCATCAAGACATGTGAAATTCAAAAAAGAACACATCGAAGAAGAAAATATGCTTTAAGACTCGTGAAGGACACACGAGTCTAACCAGATGGAAAATAAGGGCACCTCCAAAGCGGGAATCGTCTGCAAACGTGTGTACCACACTGTCCAAATGCACTTTGTCATCCAATGTTGCTGCATCGGTCCTTAGACTAGTCCACTCGTTTGTTTTCCTGCAAAGCGGAAGCAAACTAGGGGCTTTGCGAAAGTCCGGACCGCCGCCACGTAGGACTACTATTGGTGCAATGATAGGCCCCTTATGTTTTGGAGTTTGTTAAAATAAACAGTATGGGACTTATGTGTTTGCTAGTGCACACAGGGTAACAGGTCCCTGAGATCACGAGGAGTTTGAGTTCAACGACAAAGGTAATCTCCCTGCGCTGCAGTGAAGGTTAGCATCGAAGACTATGATAACAAGAGTGACAAGTCAAAAATTGTTGAAGTGAAGCAATTCGTTCGATGCTTGTCGAGGAAAATGGTTGTGTCCGAGGAGTTTGAAGACAAAGTGAAGACGTAGCATTTATTTCGTTGTTCTTCTTCTCTTTATTGAGTCATAGGACTATCATACTATTAAGAGGGGTGTAGCGTTCGAAACTTTGATTTTCTGATGCTAAACCCAAATCCTATGAAAATTGTGAGAGAAATCTCTTTGTGTTTCAAGCAAATACTTGTGAGCAAGAGACTGTGATCTTCGTCGCTGCGCGAGATTTGTCTCAGATCGAGGAGTTGGCGTTACTTGTTCCTCAAGTAATGTTGTCGTTGCTCCAAAATCCGACTGTTCTAAACGTGTCGGTTGGCCATTGGCTGGACCGCGTGTCCAAAATGGTCATTCCCCATCTGGGAAGGCTACAGCTATAAATAGCCACCCCGCGTTGGCTTTGTCCGGTGGCTGCTCCTTTTGATTCTGAGAAGATTGTTGAGCAACCCCCTCTCTGAGCCATTTGAGTTTAAAATCTACCGAGAGAAAACCCCTAGAGCCAAAGAATTAGATAGTGGTTCAGCATCACTCGAATCTAAGTCAAGTACGCTCCGCCTATTACTCTTGAGAGCTGCAAACTCTCTAGATGGTTAGGTGTCAATTTCTTTAGAGACCAAGAGTGATTGTAGTTCTCGAAGAAGAAGTCTGTAAAGGTTCGGAGATCTCCTTAAAGTATCTACCACGAGTGATCGGCATTGGTTGACGAACCAATTGTCGAGGAGAATAGGGTGAAGAGAGTTTATCTTCCGTGTTAAGTCACAAACCCTCCAACCATACGTAGTCCTTGTGTAGAAGGACGAACTGGTCGAACAAATACCCTGTCGCCATCAAGCATCATTGGTTACCTCTGCTACCCATGTTTACATTCGATATGTTTGCGTTCATGTGATTTGTCTCGATTCATGGTTTAGTTCTCATTCGGTACTTAGTTTTAGCTCGCTGTAGTTTGTTTTTCATTCGCTCCACTGCTGCGTTCCGAGAGTTTTGAGATTTCCGAAGAAATTTGAAAACTCACATTCACCCCCTCTGCTAGACATACTTCGTTCCTACAATTGGTATCAGAGAGAGGTACTCCTTGACTCTGCTCATTTTGGTCTAACAACCTTGAAGTTTAAGTATATCTTCAGTGAGCTACAAGTCGCATCTCAAGATTCCCATATTTGATGGGACAGATTATCCCTTCTAGAAGGAGAAGATGAAGATCCGTCTCTGAGCCATTGACGATGACATGTGGAATGTGGTGCAGTTTGGATTCACGATTGAAACACCTCAAGCCCCCACTGATGCTAAAGATGAAATTGGTGGCAATATCTCTCGTGCTCAACTTATTCGCTATCGACAGTGTGAAACCATGAAGGAATTGTGGGACATTCTCGAGAAGATAAACGAGGGTGTTTCAACTCAGAAAGAAGCTCACATGGATACTCTTCAAGCAAAGTTCAGTCGGCTCAAGCGCATTGGAAATGAAAGCTGTCAGCAAACCTTCGATCATCTGAGTGACATCGCAAATGAGCTACAAGGTCTCAGCGCCAAAGACATCACTGACCATGAAGTTGTGAAGAAGCTGCTTCGATCACTTGACAGTTCATTCGACACACTTGTTCTGATGATCGGGGAACGAGCTGACTTCAAAGATCTCGACTCTGCTGATATCATGGAGAGGCTAAACACCCACTAAGAACAAGAAGAAGAGAAGATAGATCTATATGGTTAAAGGCATCGCAAAAATCATGCTCTCAAGGCTATGGATGATTCTTCCTTCGAACTCGGTCTTCCGTTCTTCTCGGTCTTCCAAGCTAGGGTATGTGCAGTGCGAACTCGGTCTTCCGTTCTTCTCGTTCGAGTTCATCCGTGGTTAAAATTTCCCATTTTTACCGCATATCTTAGATCTTTACTACTTAGGTATCTTGTGTGGATGTGGTTTGTAGTTGTCCCTCACATCCGATTTTTTTCAGATCTAGGGTTTGTGTTATGTCTCGTACGAATGGAATGCATAGCATGCTGACTAGTATATTCTTTGGACCCACTAGTTCGTCCTATGCATTTCCTTCTTTCGAAACATTTCTCAAAGTCTGCATCTAATCCTTCATCAAAACGTTTTCGTTCAGAAAATCTTCGTTGTGAGCATTTATAACCCTGTCCCCATTCTTTCTCGCATCTATTCTTATTCACAGGTGTATGCCATATGTTGAAGATTCTGCTCGACCAATGAGCATGACAGATGGATAAGATTTTCTTTTGGGTACAGGAGATGAGTCTAAAGCACTGAATGCAAAGGGCCAAATGGTAGGCCCGGCAATAGGCAAAACAAAAAGAAATGCGCCAAGTGCTGACGATCAAGAAGAAGAAGCTCCGAAGAAAAGGAAGGGTGGCAGACAACCATACGCAAATTTAGCTCAATACATTTCTCATGAGAACTACAACACTGTTCCGGGAGAATCAAAACGAGAAAGAGACAAGCGTCTACAAAGGATTCGACGCCATTGGGTGCGCAAGTGGTTCCACTATGAAATGATTCATCCTCAATTTGCAAAGAACTTTGCCTTTCATCCTCCATGGGGTGACTGCCGTGAAATTGGTCTCATTCATGTGGGTGATCCCCAGGAGAGACCGCCGCCGTCACCAACTGTTGATAAGTCCTCCCTTCGCACTCCCGAATCCTATCGTGATGAGCTGGCTAAACGTCAGAAAAATGCTGAAAAGAGAATCAAGAAGGCAGAAAAGGAAAGGGCTCGTGAAGAAGAAAATTGTTATCTTCTCAAAGATGGCGTTGAGAAGAAAAAGGCCAAAGGAAAATCAGAAGGCCGTTCTAACCGTAAACATGATCCCAGCTCTGTTGCTTTGAAGAAAAAGAGCACACCGAAGAAGAGACCGGCTGAACCAACCGACAGAAATGCTGAAAGCAATTCATTCGATCAAGGTGATCCACCGCCAACAAGAGAGGAAGTTGATGCTACTCTCAGCGAGCTAGTGAACATCACAACTTCTACGATGTTGCTTGATCTTCGGGCTCGTACAACTCCAATAGCACCTCCAAAGAAAGCTCGTAAAACTCCACTGACCACAGTCACCATTGTGGATACAACTCCTCATCCCGAGGCTATAAACATGCAAGATTTGGTAGTTGAAGCTACTATTGGCACAACCAAGCTAGGAAAACCAATTGCAAAGATAAAGTTGAAGAAAATTAAGGCTCCAACCACTAAGCAAACAACTCCTCAAGATGGTGCACCGAAGGAAAAGGCAGCTCAGTTTGCTCCTATCTTGACACAACCTTTGGCGTCTATGCCTCCATCCAAGCAAATTCCAGTGCAAACTGCTCCGGTTGCATAGGCTAATGTTCCATCTAATGCTCCACATTATGACAATCATGTTTTCATCATGGAGCAGCTTGACAGGTTCGTGGAAAACCCGTTTTCGATGGTGAAGTGGCATCTTTGCCAATCCCTTCTAAAGTTATTACCCAAGAGTCAGATGTTGTTCGAGACATGAGACAAGATTATGTTGAAATTAACAACCTCACTGCCAAACTCAATGGCCTTGATGGTCGAATGAATACTGCAACTTCCAAGTTTGTCATCAAACAACTTGAAGAACCTTACATGGATATCAATCGGGCTTTGAATATCCTCTGCAGCAGAATATTGGGCTTTCACTCGACTCTTGATGATATTGTTTGAAAGATCTGTCTTGAGCATCAAGCCCAAGCCACTAGCTATAATGATCTTGTCAAGGGACACATTGATCAAACTGCTCAGCAGACATAGAAGAAGCGGAAGAAAACTACGAAGAAAAATGCTCCTCCCACTTCGACAGAAATGTCAACTGATCATGTTTGTTGACATATAATTGTATTTCCTAGTCTCTTCCGTCAGATCGGTCTTTTGGTTGCATTGGCTATAGCATGAATTCAATATGGTATCGGATCCAAGAGGCCTTGAGTTCAACACCCGGCTGGCGCAATTAAATTGCAACCCACTTTTAGTCCATGTTTAGGCCATAGGAAGCCACACGTGAGGGGGAGTGTTGACATATAATTGTATTGCCTAGTCTCTTCCATCAGATTGGTCTTTTGGTTGCATTGGCTAGAGCATGAATTCAATAATGTTGAAGCTCAGTCTCGGAAAGAAAAATGTCTTGAGCCAACAATTCCCTTGCAACCCACGGTTCAAGTCACTGATGCACCTCCCTTGCCAAGACCAACTGAACCAGTGCATGTGGCCTCCCCTGTTAGAGCTGATATTCCAACACAACGCGTTGTTTCCGAAGAAGGTGAAATCCCTCACTCTGAACATCAAGCTTCGCCCGCTCATGAACCATTGAATGATTCGGCTCCTCCAACTGATCAGCAACAACAGATTCTCGAGGATCAACCGCAACCACCTCCAGTGGCTATCGAAAAGGAATATGCTCCGTTGCCCCCTCCTTCTGCAGTCCAACTGTTGTGCCATATGCTCCATCAGATCGGTCTTTTGGTTGCATTGGCTGGAGCATGAATTCAATAATGTTGAAGCTCAGTCTCAGAAAGAAAAATGTCTTGAGCCAACAATTCCCTTGCGACCCACGGTTCAAGTCACTGATGCACCTCCCTTGCCAAGGCCAACTGAACCAGTGCCTGTGGCCTCCCCTGTTAGAGTTGATATTCCAACACAACGCGTTGTTTCCGAAGAAGGTGAAATCCCTCACTCCGAACATCAAGCTTCGCCCGCTCATGAACCATCGAATGATTCGGCTCCTCCAACTGATCAGCAACAACAGATTCTCGAGGATCAACCGTAACCACCTCCAGTGGCTATCGAAAAGGAATATGCTCTGTTGCCCCCTCCTTCTGCAGTCCAACTATTGTGCCATATGCTCCATCACCACTGCATTTGACAAGCGACACAACACAAAGAATTTCAGATGTTGGTCTGTCTGCAGTTAGATCGGTTTCTGCTCATCATACAAACTTCGTAGTTTATGGAGATGAAGTGATTTCAGTCGAAGATGAACTCAAATATCCATATCCTCGTGAGCAACTGCCCTTGTTCTCAATAGGTGTTGGCATCAAAGGGTCGCTTTTCAATTGGAACACTCATCCCCAATTCTTTCAAGAAAGTTCGTATAAAAGGCCTCGCACTTCTGAATCTCCTCATTTCTGGACTTAAGAACATGCCATCTTTTATTCTCGGATTCTCTATGATAATCGAAAGATATTTCCTCATGAGTTCCCGAACATTTCAACTATGAAGAGCATTGGCTGTTTTAATCAAGTACTGTAAGATCTGGAAGATTTTTACCTCACCAATGTCCTTGCATTCGAGCATCCATGGAATAGAGAAATCATTCTTCAATTCTATGCCATGTTGTACATCTCTGGTGATGAATCTGATAGTTATAAGTGGATCTGGAATGGATGACCGAAGGGAAATGCATAAAATGCACTTCACCAGACTTTGTCTCACATTTTCATTTCCCACGGTTCGAGCATGGCAAAACTGAGATTCGAGTACACAACATTGAAGTCATTTTAGATGAAATCTTTTGCTGCACCATGCATGGACAAATAAAAGATTCGTGACTACAATGGTCCTCCCTTGCCCAAGAATTTGACATTTGAGAATCAGACTCTATACCATTTGCTCACCTACACCATCTGCCCTCTGGCCGGAATGAATATCGACAATGTTATCTCTGATGTTCTTCGAAACACCATCCATGCAATCTCCGAAGGACATGTCTTTGATGTCGAGGACATGTTTTTGCGTATCTTGAGGGATTCTGCTCAGCATCCAAAGTGCATCAAAATTTATGCGCCATGGATTCAAAAAGTGGTTGATCATGCAATGCGCATAGAATATTTGGCAAAAGTTAGTCACAAAAGCTTCATTCCTCCTGTGCGTGATACGTTGCGAGTTATGGAAGATTATTCTTTGGGTAAAGTACCCGTGTCTAGCCCTCAAGATTATCACAATACATTCGTGTTGGGGAATGTTGCATGGAAAACAAAAATATTTCTACGCAGACGCAATGATCCATCGATGGAGATGCATAGCAACAAGAGGAGAGAGAGTGTCTACATACCCTCACAGACCCTAAGCGGAAGCTTTTAACAACATGGTTGATGTAGTCGAACTTCTTCGCACTTCAACCGATCAAGTATCGAACGCACGACACCTCCATGTTCTGTACGCGTTCAGCTCGGTGACGTCCTCCGCCTTGTTGATCCAGCAAGACGGCGAGGTAGTAGATGAGTTCTGGCAGCATGACGGTGCGGTGACGGTGATGGTGAAGTGATCTCTGCAGGGCTTCGCCTAAGCACTACGAAAATATGACCGAGGGTGTAGACAGTGGAGGGGGGGCGCCGCACACAGCTATGTAATTGTCTGGGCTGTGCTAGGCACCCCCTCCTACACACACAAACACACACACACACAAATATATATATATATAGGTGGGAGGGAGGGAGGAGCAGCCAAAGGAGGCGCCCAAGTAGGATGAATCCTACTTGGTGTCCCTCCCAAGCTGCGCCCCCTGCCTTATGTAGGTGCGGGGGAAAGGCAGGGGAGGGTGGCACCCCCTTTCCTTTCTCCCATGAGAGGGAAAGGCGGGAGGGGCTAGCCCTCCCCCTTTCCTTCCCTAGGGCTGGCCGACTAGGGAGAGGGGTGCACCATCCCCCTGTGGGCTGGTCTGTCCCTCCCTTGGCCCATTAAGCCCATATCACCTTTGGGGGGGGGGGGTCTGGAACCCCTTCCGGTGACCCTATGGCTACCCGGTGCATCCAGAAACCCTTCCGGTGTCTGAATACCATCGTACTATATACCAATATTTACTTCTCGACCATTTCGAGACTCCTCTTCATGTCTGTGATATCATCCGGGACTTCGAACAACATTCGGTCACCAAATCATATAACTCATATAAGACTATATTGTCAACGAACGTTAAGCGTGCGAACCCTACGGGTTTGAGAACTATTTAGACATGACCGAGACACCTCTTTGGTCAATAACCAATAGCGGAACCTGGATGCCCATATTGGCTACTACATATTCTATGAAGATCTTTATCGGTCTAACCGTTATGACAACATACCTAATTCCCTTTGTCCATCGGTATGTTACTTGCCTGAGATTCGATCGTTGGTATCTTCATACCTAGTTTAATCTCGTTACCGGCAAGTCTCTTTACTCGTTCCATAATACATCACCTCGTGACTAACTCCTTAGTTATTTGCTTGCAAGCTTTATGATGTGTATTACCGAGAGGGCCCAGAGATACCTCTCCGATACTCGGAGTGACAAATCCTAATCTCAATCTATGCCAAATCAATAAACACCTTTGGAGATACCTGTAGAGCATCTTTATGATCACCCAGTTAGGTTGTGATGTTTTATAGAACACAAGCTATTCCCCCGGTATCCGAGAGTTGCATAATCTCATAATCAAAGGAATATGTATTTGACATGAAGAAAGCAATAGCAATAAAACTGAATGATCATTATGCTATGCTAACGGACAGGTCTTGTCCATCACATCATTCTCCTAATGATGTGATCCCGTTATCAATTGACAACACATGTCTATGGTTAGGAAACCTTAACCATCTTTGATCAATGAGCTAGTCTAGTAGAGGCTTACTAGGGACACAGTATTTGTTTATGTATTCACACATGTATTTAAGTTTCCGATAAATAAAATTCTAGCATGAATAATAAACCTTTATCATGAATAAGGAAATATAAAATAACAACTTTATTATTGCCTCTAGGGCATATTTCCTTCAATTCGATGGGCCACGGCTGCATTAGCGTGATCGACATATATCTCATCAACCTCCTTCGCACCTCGAAGTGAGCTTGCGCACACAACATTTGGTGTTGCGGCATATGGCCTAAGATCGCCGAGAGAAAGAACATCTTGTTGTCGAGCTAAATGCCATCAATAACCGAACCAAAGTAGTGCATATGGTTGCAACTGAGATTAAGAAGCGCCTCTGGAAATTGCTTCGAAAGTTCTTCTCCAAGAAACAACTCTTGGCCAACAATCTCAAAGAACTTTATGACTATATTGACCAAGGTTTTTCTGCTGAAGACTTTCAAGATCACACCACTCCTCCTCTGCCAGCTCGTGAGCCAACAACTGATATGCTTCGGTTTAAGCTGTGAAAATTGCTCGACGAAACAGAAGCTACTTCACTGGCAGAGAAACCAGCTGAAGGAAATGTGCTATCTCGTATGACTCAGGTGTCTAATCCAGATGTGCCTTCATCCTCTCAGCCTCATGCTGCCATTCCTGACGGAAAATCTACTGCCGCTGACAATGAAGATCTTCCGGTTACTTTTGAATTAGAAACCTCCTCGGACATTTCTTCTAGCGACACCACTGAGTGAATCAAGTTCACCGCTTTTGCACTCATGTTCTTCGTCATCTTTTGACACTAGTTTACAGAAGGGGGATAATTACATCGAGTTTCAATAGATTTGCTCTCTATGGTTATTTGGTTTGGTTTGGCGAGAGATTTGAAACTTATGCCTTAAAGACTATATGCTCTCTAATGGAAACTTCTGTGCTGTAATGTTAATAACCCCGGCTGCTACACTATTTCTCTCGAAGCATCTGTTTTGCAGGTGGAGTTATTATCAGAAGTTATCATTGATTGCACTACAATCTTGATGGATTATATATCATCAGTACGACACTCGAATGATTGAAATTTCCTCTATATACTTCAATGAACTGCAGAGAATTTTATCTCATATCAGTTACCCTGCATACATCTAGGGGGAGTATATTTCATCATCGAGCCAAGTAACACTAATTCACTCTTACTCGAATTACTTTTCACTTATCTATATTCACTTCGATGATTATCTGTTTGTCAAAAACCGCCCAAAAAGGGGAGATTGCTGGTGCAATGATAGGCCCCTTATATTTTGGAGTTTGTTGACATAAACAGTATGGGACTTATGTGTTTGATAGTGCACACAAAGTAACAGGTCCCTGAGATCACGAGGAGTTTGATTTAAACAACAAAGGTAATCTCCCCGCACTGCAGCGAAGGTTATCATCAAAGACTATGATAACAAGAGTGACCCCTCAAAAATTGCTGAAGTGAAGCAATTCGTTCGGTGCTTGTCCGAGGAAAATGACTGCGCCTGAGGAATTTGAAGACGAAGTGAAGATGTAGCATTTATTTCGTTGTTCTTCTTCTCTTTATTGAGTCATAGGACTACCGTACTATTAAGAGGGGTGTGGCGTTCGAAGCTTTGATTTTCTAATGCTAAACCCAAAACCTATGAAAGTTGTGAGAGAAATCTCTTTGTGTTCTGAGCAAATACTTGCCAGCAAGAGACTGTGATCTTCTTCGCCGCGAGAGATTTGTCTCAGACCGAGGAGTTAGCATTACTTGTTCCTCAAGTAATGTTACCGTTGCTCCAAAATCCGACCGTTGTAAACGTGTTAGTTGGCCATTGGCTGGACCGCGTGTCCAAAATGGTCATTTCCCATCCAGGAAGGTTGCAGCTATAAATAGCCACCCCGCACCAGGTTTGTTTGGTGGCTGCTCCGTTTGATTTTGATAAGATTGTTGAGCAACCCCCTCTATGAGCGATTTGAGTTTAAAGAAAACCCCTAGTGCTGAATAATTAGATAGTGGTTCATCATCACTCGAATCTAAATCTAGTACGCTCCGCCTATTACTCTTGAGAGCCGCAAACTCTCTAGATGGTTAGGTGTCAATTTCTTCAGAGACCAAGAGTGATTGTGGTTCTCAAAGAAGAAGTCTGTAAAGTGATACGTCTCCAACGTATCTATAATTTTTGATTGTTCCATGCTGTTATATTATCATTCTTCGATGTTTTACAATCATTTTATAGCAACTTTATATCATTTTTTTGGACTAACCTATTGACCCAGTGCCCAATGCCAGTTGTTGTTTTTTGCTTGTTTTTTACATCGCAGAAAATCAATATCAAACAGAGTTCAAACACTGCAAAACTTTTTGGAGAATTTTTATGGACCAGAACACCCAGGATGGGCCAGAGCAGCACCTGCGGGGTGCCTCGAGGGGGGCACAACCCACCAGGGCGCGCCTGGGCCCCCAAGCGCGCCCAGGTGGGCTGTGCCCACCTCGGTGGCCTCCCGCACCTCCTCTTTACCCTATAAATTCCCAAAAATTTTAGAAACCCTCGGGGTTAACCTCGATCAGAAGTTCCGCCGCCGCAAGGCTCTGTAGCCACCGAAAACCAATCTAGACCCGTTCCGGCACCCTGCCGGAGGGGGGAATCATCTCCGGTGGCCATCTTCATCATCCTGGCGGCCACCACGATGTGGAGGGAGTAGTCCACCCTCGGGGCTGAGGGTTTGTACCAATAGCTATGTGTTTAACCTCTCTCTCTCTATCGTGTTCTTGAGATGTCACGATCTTGATGTATCACGGGCTTTGTTAATATAGTCGGATCATATGGTGTTTTCCTCTCTCTATCTTGTTGTGATGAATCGAGTTTTTCCCTTTGAGATTTTGTTGTTATCGGATTGAATACTTTTATGGATTTGAGAACACTTGATATATGTCTTGCAATTGAATACTCATGGTGACAATGGGGTATTGTACTGATTCACTTGATATATGTTTTGGCACTCAACTCGCAGATTCCTGAGGTGACATTGGGGTAATCTATGCATACGGGTTGATGCACGTTCTTGTGTTTGTTTATCCGGTAGAAATCTTGGGGCACTCTTTGAAGTTCTTTGTGTTGGATTGAATATTATGAATCTGAATTTGCTTTGGTGTTATTTTAGTACGAACTCTTGGTTAGATCGATCGAAAAAAATAGCTTCGTATTATTTTAGTACGAACTCTAGGATAGATTGATCGGAAAGAATAGCTTTGAGGTGGCTTCATACCATACAAACAATTCCGTCTTATGTTTTCGACTAGATATGAACTTTGGAGTGATTCTTCGTTGCACGTTGAGGGATGGTTATATGATCCAATTATATTAGCATTGTTGAGAGGTTGCACTAGTGAAAGTACGGACCCTAGGCCTCATTTTAAAGCATTACAATACCGTTTTTGTGCCCATTTACTATTTGCTACCTTGTTGTTTTTATTTATTCAGATTATAAAAATATATTTCTACCATCCATATTACACTTTTATCACCATCTCTTCGCCGAACTAGTGCACCTATACAATTTGCCATTGCATTGGGTGTGTTGGGGACACAAGAGATTTCTTGTATTTGGTTGCAGGGTTGTTTGAGAGAGACCATCTTAATCCTACACCTCCCATGGATTGATAAACCTTAGTTCATCCACTTGAGGGAAAATTGCTACTGTCCTACAAAACTCTGCGCTTGGAGGCCCAACACGAGTCTACAAGAATAAAGTTGCATAGTAGACATCAAGCTCTTTTCTGGCACCATTGTCGGGAGGTGAGTGCTTGAAGGTATATCTTTAGATCTTGCAATCGAATCTTTTAGTTTCTTGTTTATCACTAGTTTGGTTTATAAAAAGAAAACAAAAAATGGAATTGAGGTTGCATCATATTATTGATCATCTTTATAATATCTTTCTTGAAAATGATGGATCAGAAAATTCTGCTAAATTGTTAGAAGAAGAAGTCAATAAAAATTTTTGCACAAAATATTTGAATGATGAGCATGCTTGCAATGTTGTTAGTATGAATTCTTTGAATATCCATGATGCTAATGATATGCAAAGCCATAAGCTTAGGGATGCTATATTTGATGAATATGATATTTTTAGTCCCCAAAGTTTTGATGAGAAAATTTATTATGATGATTGCATGCCTGCTATTTATGATGATTACATTGATGAAAGTGGATTTGGAGAGGTTGTGACTTTATTTAGTGATGGATCCACCATTTTGGATGAGGCTTCAATTGACTATGATAACAAAGTTGCTATCTATGATGATTATGGTGATGACATGTATGCTATAAAGAATAATGATAATCATGAAACTTGTCATCATGATTTTAATTTTCACTCTCATGATAGTTATTTTGTTGAGTTTGCTTCCACTACTATTTATGAGAAGAAATTTTCTTATGTGGAGAGTAATAAGTTTTCTATGCTTTTGTGTCATGAAAAGAATGCTTTATGTGATGGTTATATTGTTGAATTTCTTCATAATTCGACTAAAAATTATTATGGGGGAGGAACTTATGCTTGCAGGAATTGCAATAATATCAAGTTTCCTCTCTATGTGTTGAAAATCTTGAAGTTGTGCTTGTTTTGCCTTCCTATGCTAGTTGATTCTTGTTCCCATAAATTGTTTAATCACAAAATCCCTATGCATAGGAAGTGGGTTAGACTTAAATGTGCTTGCCATGTGCTTCATGATGCTCTCTTTCTGTTTCAATTCTTATCTTTTATGCGAGCCTCATTGAAATCATCATGCCTAGCTAAAAGGCATTAAAGAAAAGCGCTTGTTGGGAGACAACCCAACACTTTTACCTACTATTTTTACGTGTTCACATGATTATGCTACTATAGTAATCATGTTTTATTGCTTTCGTTTCGTTTCAATAAAGTGCCAAGTAAGACCTTTGGAATGGCTTACAATGATAGTTGATTTGATCTTGTTAAAAAAAGAAACTTTTGCACTCAGGAAAACAATTCTAATTTTTAACAGAAGTGTGATAAAATGCTTATTATTTTTGAAAAAGATTAATAGACAAATTTCCCAGGTTTTCCTATTTTTTCAGGATTCTTGGAGTAGCAGATGTATGGTTGGAGTACATATTACTACAGACTATTCTGTTTTTGACAGATTCTGTTTTCAATGCATAGTTTGCTTGTTTTCTAGTTTCCATGGATTATATTGCTCAATATAAATTGTGGAAATGATATGCTACAGTAGGGATTGTGTGATAACAATTATGAATCTTGTCTTTGACAGCACCAAAAGTGAAATGGTTTGCTCTTTATCATACTAATGTATCTCACAAAGTTCCGTTAAGTTTTGTGTGATTGAAGTTTTCAAGTTCTGGGTGAGATGTCGATATGAGGAGAATAAGGAGTGAAAAGACCCTAAGCTTGGGGATGCACAAGGCACCCCAAGTTAATATCTAAGGAATATCCAAGCAACTAAGCTTGGGGATGCCCCGAAGGCTTCCCCTCTTTCGTCTCCAACATTATCGATAACCTCACTTCGAGCTATGTTTTCATTCATCACATGATATGTGTTTTGCTTGGAGCATCATTTTATTTTGTTAGGATTTGCTTGCTGTTATTTATAATAATATTTTGCATCTTTTATTTCAATAAAAATGTCAAGCATAGCCTTTACTATGCTTATTTTACAAGTCTACATGTTGCTGTTTGAAAACAGAAAGTTTACCGCTGTTGCAAAAATTCCCTAGAAAAGTAAGAATGTGATAAAATTTTGATTTTTTTGTAAAATACGCTCTGATAAATTTTCTACAGTGTGGTAAATTTTCATAACTTTTGAAGTTAAGGAAGTATTGGTACTCTTGCATTCTTTACAAACTATACTGTTTTGGCAGATTGCTGTTATGTTTGCATATGTTTGCTTTTAATGATTCTATTTGAGGATAGGAGTATTAAATATGCATAGGCATTTAGTATGCAATGTTAAATAATAATTTCATGATTTGCTACAGTAGAGAATGATAAGGTTTTTGCATTAGTTTATACTAACTTATCTGACGAGTTCTTGTTGAGTTTTGTGTGGATGAAGCTTTCCAGATTTAGGAAAACCGTGATATGAGAAGAATTAAGGAGACACAAAAGCTCAAGCTTGGGGATGCCCAAGGCATCCCAAGATAATATTTCAAGAAGTCTCAAGCATCTAAGCTTGGGGATGCCACGATAGGCATCCCACCTTTCTTCTTCAACAATTATCTGTTAGTATCAGTTGAGCCTAAGTTTTTGCTTCTTCACATGATGTGTGATATTCTTAGAATGCCATTTTGTTTTGTTTTGCTTGCTGTTTTAATAAAATACTTAGATCTTAAAGTTTTTAAATAAATTAGAGTCCTCAAATAGTTGCCAGGGAGGCTAAGTAAACGGCATTCACATCCCGTTAATGAAGCTCTTTTCTATGAAATTGTTCTAGTGCTTCACTTATATCTTTTTGAGCACGGTGTGCTTTAGTATTTTTGAAGAAATTATCTCTTGCTTCACTTAAATTAATTTTAGAGAAATACATATTATGCTCATGATCTTCACTTATGTTTGTTTGAGCTTATCAAAAGCAACACATGAAAATTAGTCCTGAAGTGATAGATATCCAAGAAGGATATAATAAAAACTTTCATGAAGATCATTGGACAAAATAAACTTGATTCCTTGTAACAGTTTTGAGATATGATGACGTGATATGTGAGTCATGTTGATGAATAATTGTGCTTTAGTAATAATATTTGTGTTAAGGTTTGTGATTCCCTATGCAAGCACGGAAGTCAATAGTTGTGCAATGAAATTACATCCTACTTGTGCTGCATTATTCGGTGTTAATTATGCTCAATGCTCACTTATGAGATTATTCGTTTCTTGGTCGGTCGCTTCTCAATCTTTTGCTAGCCTTCATTTTGCACTAAGTATGATCACTACTTGTGCATCCAAAATCCTTTAAACCAGTTTTACCAAATGAGTCCACTATACCTACCAATATGCGGTATTCTTTTGCCGTTCTAAGCAAATTTGTATGTGCCATCTCTAATTTTCAAAATAAATTTCTCTTTTGTGTGCTCGTACCGCTCGCAAGGCGGTGAGGGTGGCCAATATTTTCCATGCTAGATGTGTTATTCTCACGATGAGTGTTTATTCAAATGTCATTGCACGAGAGTAAGACAAAGGTATTAGGGATTGATACATCTCCAATGTATCTATAATTTTTGATTGTTCCATGTTGTTATATTATCAATCTTGGATGTTTTATATCATTTTATAGTCATTTCATATCATTTTTTTGGTACTAACCTATTGACATAGTGCCAAGTGCGAGTTGCTATTTTTTCCATGGTTTTTACATCGCAGAAAATCAATATCAAACAGAGTCCAAATGCCACGAAACTTTACGGAGAATTTTTATGGGCCAGAAGGAACACAACGGGCCCTGGCTGTGCCTGGGGGTGCCCCGAGGGGGGCACAACCCACCAGGGCGCGCCAGGAGGCCTAGGCGCACCCTGCTGGGTTGTGCCCACCTCGCGTGCCCCCCAGACCGCCTCTTTGCTCTATAAATACCCCAATATTTCCAAAACCCTAGGAGAGTCGACGAAATATTGATCCAGCCGCCGCAGAGTCCAGGACCACCAGATCCAATCTAGACACCATCTCAGATGGGGTTCACCACCTCCATTGGTGCCTCTCCTATGAAGCATGAGTAGTTCTTTGTAGACCTTCGGGTCCGTAGTTAGTAGCTAGATGGCTTCCTCTCTCTCTTGATTCTCAATACAATGGTCTCTTGGAGATCCATGTGATGTAACTTTTTTGCGTTGTGTTTGTTGGGATCGATGAACTTTGAGTTTATGATCAGATCTATCTTGTTATATCCATGAAAGTATTTGAGTTTCTTTGATATCTTTTATGCATGATTGCTTATAGCCTCATATTTCTTCTCTGATATTTGGGTTTTGTTTGGCCAACTTGATCTATTTATCTTGCAATGGGAAGAGGTGCTTTGTAGTGGGTTCGTGTTGGAGAACGTAGCAGAATTTTAAAATTTTCTATGCATCACCAAGATCAATCTATGGAGTCATCTAGAAACGAGGGAGAGAGGAGTGCATCTACATACCCTTGTAGATCGCGAGCGGAAGCGTTCAAGAGAACGGGGTTGATGGAGTCGTACTCGTCGTGATCCAAATCACTGATGACCTAGTGTCGAACGGACGGCACCTCCGTGTTCAACACACGTACGGTTGGGAAGACGTCTCCTCCAACTTGATCCATCAAGGGGAAAGGAGAGGTTGATGGAGATCCAGCAGCACGACGACGTGGTGGTGGAAACTACGGCGATCTCGGCAGGACTTCGTCGAGCACTGCGAGAAGGAGAGGTGTCACGGGAGGGAGAGGAAGGCGCCAGGGGTTAGGGTGCGGCTGCCCTCCCCCCAGTATTTATAGGACCCCTAGGGGGGCGCCGGCCCTAGGAGACGCCATCTCCAAGGGGGGGGGGGCGGCGGCCAAGGGGGGTGGAGTGCCCCCCAAGCCAAGTGGGGCGCCCCCACCCCTAGGGTTTCCAACCCTAGGCGCAGGGGAGGCCCATGGGGGGGCGCACCAGCCCATCTGGGGCTGGTTTCCCTCACACTTCAGCCCATGGGGCCCTCCGGGATAGGTGGCCCCACCCGGTGGACCCCCGGGACCCTTCCGGTGGTCCCGGTACAATACCGATTACCCCAAAAACCTTCCCGATGGCCGAAACTTGACTTCCTATACATAAATCTTCACCTCCGGACCATTCCGGAACTCCTCGTGACGGCCAGGATCTCATCCGGGACTCCGAACAACTTTCGGGTTACCGTATACTAATATCTCAACAACCCTAGCGTCACCGAACCTTAAGTGTGTAGACCCCACGGGTTCGGGAGACACGCAGACATGACCGAGACGACTCTCCAGTCAATAACCAACAGCGGGATCTGGATACCCATGTTCGCTCCCACATGCTCCTCGATGATCCCATCGGATGAACCATGATGTCGAGGATTCGATCAATCCCGTATGCAATTCCCTTTGTCAATCGGTACGTTACTTGCCCGAGACTCGATCGTCGGTATCCCAATACCTCGTTTAGTCTTGTTACTATCAAGTCACTTTACTCGTACCGTAATGCATGATCCCGTGATCAACCACTTGGTCACACTGAGCTCATTATGATGATACATTACCGAGTGGGCCCAGAGATACCTCTCCGTCATACGGAGTGACAAATCCCAGTCTCGATTCGTGCCAACCCAATAGACACTTTCGGAGATACCCGTAGTGTACCTTTATAGTCACCCAGTTACGTTGTGACGTTTGGTACACCCAAAGCACTCCTACAGTATCCGGGATTTGCACATTCTCATGGTCTAAGGAAATGATACTTGACATCGGAAAAGCTATAGCAAACGAACTACACGATCTTTGAGCTATGCTTAGGATTGGGTCTTCTCCATCACATCATTATCCTAATGATGTGATCCCGTTATCAATGACATCCAGTGTCTATAGTCAGGAAACCATGACTATCTTTTGATCAACGAGCTAGTCAACTAGAGGCTCACTAGGGACGTGTTGTGGTCTATGTATTGTAACACCCCGGTGTAATGATGCTACAGTAAACCCTGGGGTTAAGTTAATCTTTTTGCTAAACATGTGCCTGATCATTATTGTCTCATGTTCTTTCACATTCCAGTTGAATTCAAATTCAAATTTTGTCTGCTCAGACATGAAAACAAAAATGTTCATCATGTGCAGAATAATCCACAACTAATATTGGTGGTGAACCAACATTTTTGCAAAAAGGTTTGAGTGGCCTAAGCTACTTCAAACAGTGGCCTAAGAAATAAATTAAATGCCTTTTTAAATTTATGAAAATGGCAAACTATTTCTAAAGCCTCACAATCTTTTTTGGCAGTGCCTAATAATTCTTTGAGATTATTTTGTCCAATGGCATAATTTTGCAAAGTCAATTGTGGCAAAAGAAAAATGCAAAAGCTGCTGGAAAAGAAAAACAAAAAAAAAGGAAAGAAGAAGGGGTGGGAGAGCCATGGCCTCCCCTTGGGCTTCGGCCCATCCCAGCAGGCCGGCCCACCTCACCAGCCTGGCCGGCCCAGCTCCCCGAAGCGCCCCCCCTTCCTGTTCCCCTGGTGCGCGCTGCTACAGGGGCGCCGTCCCCGCCGAACCACCTCGCCGTCGACGAGGAGGATAAGGTCGACCCCTCCCCTCGACACCTCGGCCTCCTCCCCATCTACCCCCACTCACCTCCGCCTCTCCCACTCCCCTCCGGATTCCCCCTCGAGCACTCCCCTCTCTCGGACCCGAGCGCGCTCGCCGCCGTGCCTCGGCTGTCCTCGCG
>NC_041386.1:494443915-494497068 GCF_002162155.2 Triticum dicoccoides | reverse complement strand
ACGCCTCGGCCTCCTCCCCAGCTACCCCCACTCACCTCCGCCTCTCCCACTCCCCTCCGGATTCCCCCTCGAGCACTCCCCTCTCTCGGACCCGAGCGCGCTCGCCGCCGTGCCTCGGCTGTCCTCGCGGCCACCGAGCCCCATTCGCCTCGCCATCGAGCCCATCGTCTCCGCCGCCGTCGTCTACCCAGTCCCCGTCCGTGAGCGCGAGCCGGGAGCCACTACGGGGAGCGGATCGAGCAGCCCCCTTTCTCCTCTGCCGCCGGTGACCGCCGTCATCTCCGGCCACCTCTGCGCTCCTAAGCTGTCGCAGGCTTTTCGTAGCCGCCCGGTGAGCTCCTCCCTTCCTCCTTTCCTCTCCTCGCGTCGTGCCTTTCGCCGTAGCCAGCTCACCCGCAAGCCGAGCTCCGCCGTCCGCCATTGCCGTCGTAGGGCTCGCCACCGAGCTCCTCCGCTCGAGCTAGTAGCTCCGACGAGCTCCTGGAGCGCCGTAGACCTCGCCCAGCTCCTTCGTTCGCCAAAACACGCACTGCAACGCCGATCCCGACGAGGTCCCGAACCCCACCGCCGCCTCCCCTCGTCGCCGACGCAGTTCCGGTCACCCCCGCGTCCAACCGACCACACCATGCGGCGCGGCTTCGTCTTCTCGTTCGAACGCGCCAAGTCCCGGGCCAAATGACCCCCTGTGAGCGATTCCCGGCGAAGTCCGGCGAGCCCCGCCTCTGTTTTGGTCGCCGGCGGCGAAACCCCGACGCGGCCGACGTGGCACACCTGGGCCCCGCCTCTGGGTCACTGCCCGTGGGCCCCCTGGCCCCAGTTGACCACGTTGACCGTGGTCAACTATGCTGACTGGGCACACAGTGTCTCTGACACGCGGGCCCCATCGCATATTTTGTTAAATAAACGTTTTTTTTCTAAATAAAAATGATTAATTAAAATGTTAGTTAAATTAGTTAGTTAGTTAGTACTAACCAGTCACTGACTGCTGGGGCCCACGCCCCCTAACTAACCCTGTTAGCTTAGTTAAGCCTCTGTTAGACAGAGAGGCTGACAGGTGGGTCCCACCTGTCAGTTTGACTGGTCAGCAGAGCTGACGCGATGCTGACGTCACTACTGACGCAATAAACCTATTCTGCTTTTAAAATAATTCAGAAATTGGTTTAAACTTTGAAAATCCGTAACTTTTAAACCGTAACTCCGATGAAAATGTTTTCTATATGAAAGTTGCTCAGAAAAATCCAACGAATCTGAATACGCGGTCCGTTCATCTGTCACATGCCCCTAGCATGCTGAACATGGAACTTTCCCCCTCCGGTCATCTGTCTGACACAGGTCCGGAACCGGGAACACCTTCCCGGTTGATTTCCCCCTTCACCTATAATGTCTAGGACCGCGTTAGAGCACGCTTAGCGCTACGTATCGTCATGTCATGCTTAGTGTTACCTCTGTTTGCTATGTATTTACTGTTTCTTCCCCCTCTTCTCTCCGGTAGACCCCGAGGTCGCTGATGCCCCGGTGATCGACTACGTCGTCGACAACGACCCCTCCTTGCCAGTCAACCAGGCAAGCCCCCCCCTTTGATCATTCCGATATCGCCCATTCCATTCTCTCATGCTTGCATTAGATTTTGCTATTGTTATTGTTTGCTCCTATTCTGATGCATAGCCTCCTTTTGTAACCTGCTTATTGTTACCTTACCGGCTTATCCTAAACTGCTTAGTATAGGTTGGTTAGTGATCCATCAGTGACCCCCACCTTGTCCTTGTTGCCCCTGCTTCATCATTGAAGACCCGATCAACGGGATTGAAGACCAGGCCCCGGCACCGCACATCACTTTCCCCTAGTTGCTCGACGCTGCTGGGTTACTATCGAGTGCCGAGGGTGAGACCTCTACAGCACTTCTGATGTTAACCTGTAGTGTAGCTATTCGGTCGTGGTCATCGAGGGTGATTTCCTCTTTAACCACTTCCGATACGACTCTGTCGTGCAACCCCTCAAGTGTGAACCTCGAGGGTGATTCCTCTACGTTCACCTTGATGATTACATTGAGTGGAAACCACCGAGGGTGATTCCTTGGGTTTTCCTCTTGATGTTTGGACACATGGATACTTGGACTTTACAACTGTTACTTGGAAAGTGATGTGGAGACGGGTTGACCTGGAAGGTGCCTGTGAGATAATTACGAGGCGTGGCCGGGCATTCTTAGCCCTTGCCGCAAGTCCTCGAGACGGGGCAACGGGGTCACCTCTTTCATGAGGCTCTGCTTGTTACCGCCCGTTCCTAATCCACTACGATTTGGATATTTGATCCGAGGGGCCTCTGGCCTGATAGCACTAACCATCATGTGGGCATAGTATGGGCGTTCTGCGTCGTGTACATCAGCCGAAGCTTAATAGACGTCAGCGACGGAGCGGCGTGCGCCGGGTTGGACTGGTAAGCTCCTGCCTTTTTAGGGAGGTAGCTAGGTCTGCTCACCGGCCGCCCACGCAACGTGCAGGAGTTCCCGGGGAGATGGCCCATGACCCCTGGGGGCATAGGTTTAGTCCGGCGTGCTGACCTCTCTATTAAGCCTAGGTCGGGTTGCGGCGTATTGTTTGGCCGAGGCCGGGCATGACCCTGGAAAGTGTGTCCGGCCGGAGTCAATCGAGCGTGGTGGGTAAGTTGGTGCACCCCTGCAGGGAAGAAAACATCTATCGATAGCCTGTCCTACGGTAACAGACACTTGGAGTTCTATCCCGATCGATACAACTAGAACTGGATACTTGTGATGAGAACTGGATGGTGATGAGGATTTGATTGTGATGATAACTGGATAGTATGGCTCTGGGATTGCTTTCTTGCAGGGAGTCGAGAAAGGATCTCTGGCCGAGGTTGATAACACTACTACCACTTTACTTTATGCTACTCTACTCCCTCTTGTTTGCTGCAAGATGGTGGTTTCCAGAAGATGCTAGTCTTTGATAGGACTAGGCCTTCTCCCTATTCTGGCATTTCTGCAGCCCAGTCCACATATACAGCCTTTCTTTGATAATGTTGCATATGTAGTGTAGATCCTTGCTTGCGAGTACTTTGGATGAGTACTCACGGTTGCTTTGCTCCCCCTTTTCCCCCTTCTTTCTTCTTTCTGGTTGTTGTAACCAGATGGTGGAGTCCAGGAGCCAGATGCCACCTTTGACGACTGCTGCTACCCCGAGGGTGCCTACTACCACGTGATGGACGCCGACGACCAGGAGTAGTTAGGAGGCTCCCAGGCAGGAGGCCTTGCCTTTTCGATCGTAGATGCTTTTGTGCTAGCCTTCTTAAGGCGAACTTGTTTAACTCATGTCTGTACTCAGATATTGTTGCTTCCGCTGACTCTTTTGTTTTCGAGCTTATGTATTCGAGCCCTCGAGGCCCCTGGCTTGTAATATAAAGCTTGTATTATTTTAATTTGTGTCTAGAGTTGTGTTGTGATATCTTCCCGTGAGTCCTTGATCTTGATCGTACACATTTGCGTGTATGATTAGTGTACGATTGAATCGAGGGCGTCACAAGTTGGTATCAGAGCCGACTGCCTGTAGGTAGCCCCCTTTCCAACTCCTTGGCCGAAGTTGAGTCTAGTCGTCCAAAACTGTTTTACTAACTTGGCTGTGTGGCTTACGGGCCCACGTCGCCATATGGGTGGTATTAGCATCTTTTACTCCTCGTCTATACTCTGGGACTCTGAACTCTCTTCTACTCGGGTTAAATGAATTTACTAACATTAGGATCCCGTGACCACATTCACCCTGAAGTTGGATGAAGCCATAGTTATTCCTTAGAATAGCTTTTTGAGTAGTGCACACCCTGTCGTGTTGACTACGGAGTGGAATCCATCGCACCTCCTTCATTATGCATGTTTTCATCATGAATGATCCTTATCTTTGCAAATGCTCAATGCTGAACTACCCCTGTTACATGTTAGCAGGATGGTTAGACCCGCTGGTCGTGGCTGTGGTGCCAACGACCCACCACCGCCTGAATTCTTTACTGGAATGAGGCAACAGTCTGAGTTAACTCGCCAGTTCATGGAAGGAATGATGGCTCAGTTTCCTCGTCCGAACATGAATCAACATCCAACCCGAGTAACTCTGCAGGACTTCATGCGCCTCAACCCATCTATCTACCGCAGCTCAACTCAACCCCTTGATGCTGATGACTGGCTCCGCGACATCACATATGAAATGGAGTCTGCTAGTGTTGCCCCTGCCAACTATGTCACCTTCGCATCTTTCTTTCTGAAGGGTCCTGCTGCTCAATGGTGGGACAGCCACAGGCGTACCCTACCTGCTGGAACGGTCATTACTTGGCCGGATTTCCAAGCTGCCTTCCGTGCCCGTTTCATTCCTCAGGGAACCATGGACAGGAAGAAGCGAGAGTTCCGCAACCTCACCCAAGGCAACAAGACTGTAGATGCTTATCAACGGGAATTTCTGGACTTGTCACGTTATGCTGAAGAAGACATTGCAACTGATGCTCGTAAGCAAGAAAAGTTTCGTGATGGACTTCACCCAGATATCAAGCTAGCACTGCTCATTCATGACTTTGCCGACTTCGCCACCTTGGTGAACAAGGCTATTCAGGTTGAGACTGGTCTTCAGGAACACCAGGGATCCCTCAGGCGTAGCCGTGACGCTGGCCCATCTTCGGGCCCGTCAGCGCAGAAGCGTCGGATATGGATTCCCCATAGCATGTTTCGTCCAACTGCACCTACACCAAGACAGTCCTATGCTGCACCTCGTCTGCCTCCTCCACCAGAGAGGCAGCCTCTTCAAGATGTACCATCCCAAGCTCCTGCTCCCGATCCCAATGATGGTCTGTGCTTCAGATGTGGCCGCCCCGGCCACCTTGCTAAAGAGTGCACTCAGAAAAAGAGCCAGCTGGCTCTACCTTCAACTGGCCGTAACAATCAGCCCCATAACAATAATGCCAGACCTTATGGTCATGGTCAGGCTAATCATGTTGATCTGAATGAAGCTCAAGACCAGCCTGCCACTGTGATGGGTACTCTTCTTGTTAATTCAGTACCGGCTTCTGTTTTATTCGATTCAGGAGCATCACATTCATTCATGTCAGAAAATTTTGCTTACGCACATGACATTCGTTGCGAGCCCATGAACACTCCAATAGTGGTACGCACCCCTACGGGTCAGTGTTGAACTACCATGATTGGTCGCGACGTCCCCGTAGAAATTGAAGGGTTGGAATTTCGTGTTTCTCCCATTATTCTTGATTCTTCCAATATTGACCTCATTCTGGGAATGGAATGGTTGAAAGCGCATACTGCCTCTATCGTTTGCGCCACCAAGGTCGTTAACCTCCTACATCCTTCCAATGAGATAGTAAGCTACCATGCTCAGCTTGTTCAAAACGCTGAAGCACGACTTTATGCTTTGAATGCGTTGAACACGGCACCTCTTGAGGGAATTGAAAAGATTCCAGTCGTTCGCAACTTCCAAGACGTATTTCCAGAAGAACTTCCAGGAATACCCCCTGCCCGGGCTGTCGAGTTCGTCATCGACTTGAAACCAGGCACCGTTCCTATTGCAAAACGACCCTACAAGATGCCACCTCATGAACTCCTTGAGCTTAAGGAGGAAATCGACAAATCTCTTCACAAGGGTTTCATTCGTCCAAGTTCCTCTGCTTGGGGAGCACCTTCTCTCTTCGTCAAGAAGAAGGACGGTACGAACCGTTTGGTCCAAGACTATCGTCCTATCAACCAAGCTACAATTCAAAACAAATATCCCCTTCCTCGGATCAATGATCTGTATGATCAACTGGCTGGTTCATCAATATTCTCTAAACTCGACTTGAGGTTGGGTTACCACCAGATCCGTGTTCGTGAAGAGGATATTCCAAAGACCGCATTTGTGACTCGTTATGGTTCTTACGAGTACACCGTCATGTCATTCGGTTTAACCAATGCTCCAGCTACATTCTCTCATCTGATGAACTATATATTCATGGATTACCTCGACAAGTTCGTCGTAGTCTATCTGGATGATATACTGGTATATTCGAAGAATAAAGAAGAACATGCTGAACATCTTCGTCTGGTTCTGGAGAAGCTTCGAGAGCATCAACTTTATGCCAAGTATTCCAAATGTGCATTCTGGTTACCCGAAGTCACCTACCTTGGTCATGTTATCTCCAAGGATGGTATTGCCGTCAACCCAGAGCGCGTTCAGGCTATTCTTGACTGGACCCCTCCGAAGACTGTCAAGCAAGTCAGAAGCTTTCTCGGACTGGCCAGCTATTGTCGCCGCTTTGTCGAGAACTTCTCCAAGATCGCCAAGCCACTGACTAATCTGCTTCACAAAGGCGTTAAGTTCGATTGGACAGACAAATGTCAGGAAAGTTTCCAGGCACTCAAGGATAAACTGACTTCTGCCCCAGTGCTTGCTCCCCCTGATTCTCGCAAGGACTTTGTCATCTATTGTGACGCTTCACGTCAAGGATTAGGCTGTGTTCTAATGCAAGAGCGCAGGGTGATTGCCTATGCCTCCCGTCAAGTGCGTCCTCACGAAGAAAACTACCCGGTTCATGACCTTGAGCTTGCAGCGGTTATCTTTGCATTGAAGCTATGGTGACAATACCTTCTCGGTAATCGTTGTGAGATCTTCACTGATCATCAGAGTCTGAAGTACCTGTTTACTCAGCCAGATCTGAACCTCCGTCAGCAGCGATGGATGGAAGCTATTGCTGACTACAACTGCGGTATATCTTATACACCTGGCAAGGCTAATGTAATGGCCGATGCCCTAAGCCGAAAGTCTTATTGCAATAATCACTAGGTCTACAAAGCTCAACCCCGCCTTTATGAAGAGCTATGCAAGCTGAACCTTCAACTAGTTCCACAGGGTTCTCTGAATAACCTTGTTTTGGAACCAACTCTTCTGAAAGCAATCAAGTCTGCTCAAGCCAAAGATGCTCATGTTGATCTGATGAAAAAGGATCTTGCCTTAGAGAAATCCAGAGATTTCTCACTTGGTGAAGATGGAACCTTATACTTCAGAGATCGCATTGTCGTACCCCGGTTCGAGCTTATGACAGAGAAGGTGATGAAAGAAGCGCATGACACCCCTCTCTCTATTCATCCGGGAAGTACCAAGATGTATCTTGACATCCGTCAGAAGTACTGGTGGTCTAAGATGAAGCAAGACATTGCTCGATATATTGAAGAATGTGACGTTTGTCGTCGCGTCAAAGCAGAACATCAAAAACCGGCTGGACTTCTACAACCGCTTTCGATTCCTGAATGGAAGTGGGATAAGATCCAAATGGACTTCGTCACTGGCCTTCCCAAGTCTCAGAAAGGTAACGATGCTATCTTTGTCGTCATCGACCAATTCTCGAAGGTTGCTCACTTTCTGCCAGTCAAGGAGACTATCACTGCTAGTCAATTGGCAACCTTGTATATCTCCCGAATTGTGTCACTCCACGGCATTCCGAAGGAGATCAGTTCAGACCGCGACAGTATTTTCACTTCTAAGTTCTGGGATAGTTTCCAAGAGGCAATGGGAACTCATATTACCTGGAGCACTGCTTATCATCCCCAATCCCAAGGCCAAGTCGAGCGAGTCAATCAAATTCTTGAAGACATGCTTCGAGCTTGTGTTATTTCTTTCGGCAAGAAGTGGGAAGAATCTCTCCCTTATGCGGAGTTCTCTTATAACAACAGCTATCAAGCCAGCTTGAAGATGGCACCCTTTGAAGTGCTTTATGGACGTAAGTGCCGAACCCCTCTGAATTGGTCAGAAACTGGGGAACGAGCACTCATTGGTCCGGACATTATTCAACAAGCTGAAGAGCAGGTTCGCATTGTCCGGGATAATCTCAAGGCGGCCCAATCCCGCCAGAAGAGCAACTATGACCGGAAACACTGGGGTTCAACTTATCAACCTGGTGAACAAGCTTATCTGCGTGTCACTCCTTTGAGAGGCACTCATCGGTTCGGAGTCAAGGGAAAGTTAGCTCCTCGCTACATTGGTCCCTTCCGTATTCTCGCCCGTCGTGGACTGGTGGCTTATCAACTGGAGTTGCCACCTCATTTCTCTCACGTTCATGACGTCTTCCATGTGTCGCAACTTCGTCGATGCTTCAAGGATCCGGAACGTGAAGTGGATCCGGAATTGATTGAAATTCAAGATGATCTCACATACAAGGAGCATCCGATCTGCATTCTTGAAGAAGCTGAACGTCGAACCCGCCAGAAGGTTACTAAGTTCCTCAAGGTGCAATGGTCGAATCATACTAAAGAGGAAGCCACTTGGGAACGCGAAGATAACCTCCGGGCTGAATACCCCGATCTCTTCCCTTCTACCTCTTAATTCTCGGGACGAGAATTTCTTTTTAGAGGAGGAGAGTTGTAACACCCCGGTGTAATGATGCTACAGTAAACCCTGGGGTTAAGTTAATCTTTTTGCTAAACATGTGCCTGATCATTATTGTCTCATGTTCTTTCACATTCCAGTTGAATTCAAATTCAAATTTTGTCTGAAATTCAAAATGCTCAGACATGAAAACAAAAATGTTCATCATGTGCAGAATAATCCACAACTAATATTGGTGGTGAACCAACATTTTTGCAAAAAGGTTTGAGTGGCCTAAGCTACTTCAAACAGTGGCCTAAGAAATAAATTAAATGCCTTTTTAAATTTATGAAAATGGCAAACTATTTCTAAAGCCTCACAATCTTTTTTGGCAGTGCCTAATAATTCTTTGAGATTATTTTGTCCAATGGCATAATTTTGCAAAGTCAATTGTGGCAAAAGAAAAATGCAAAAGCTGCTGGAAAAGAAAAACAAAAAAAAGGAAAGAAGAAGGGGTGGGAGAGCCCCTGGCCTCCCCTTGGGCTTCGGCCCATCCCAGCAGGCCGGCCCACCTCACCAGCCTGGCCGGCCCAGCTCCCCGAAGCGTGCCCCTTCCTGTTCCCCTGGTGCGCGCCGCTACAGGTGCGCCGACCCCGCCGAACCACCTCGCCGTCGACGAGGAGGATAAGGTCGACCCCTCCCCTTGACGCCTCGGCCTCCTCCCCAGCTACCCCCACTCACCTCCGCCTCTCCCACTCCCCTCCGGATTCCCCCTCGAGCACTCCCCTCTCTCGGACCCGAGCGCGCTCGCCGCCGTGCCTCGACTGTCCTCGCGGCCACCGAGCCCCATTCGCCTCGCCATCGAGCCCATCGTCTCCGCCGCCGTCGTCTACCCAGTCCCCGTCCGTGAGCGCGAGCCGGGAGCCACTACGGGGAGCGGATCGAGCAGCCCCCTTTCTCCTCTGTCGCCGGTGACCGCCGTCATCTCCGGCCACCCTTGCGCTCCTAAGCTGTCGCAGGCTTTTCGTAGCCGCCCGGTGAGCTCCTCCCTTCCTCCTTTCCTCTCCTCGCGCCGTGCCTTTCGCCGTAGCCAGCTCGCCCGCAAGCCGAGCTCCGCCGTCCGCCATTGCCGTCGTAGGGCTCGCCACCGAGCTCCTCCGCTCGAGCTAGTAGCTCCGACGAGCTCCTGGAGCGCCGTAGACCTCGCCCAGCTCCTTCGTTCGCCAAAACACGCACTGCAACACCGATCCCGACGAGGTCCCGAACCCCACCGCCGCCTCCACTCGTCGCCGACGCAGTTCCGGTCACCCCCGCGTCCAACCGACCACACCATGCGGCGCGACTTCGTCTTCTCGTTCGAACGCGCCAAGTCCCGGGCCAAATGACCCCCTGTGAGCGATTCCCGGCGAAGTCCGGCGAGCCCCGCCTCTGTTTTGGTCGCCGGCGGCGAAACCCCGACGCGGCCGACGTGGCACACCTGGGCCCCGCCTCTGGGTCACTGCCCGTGGGCCCCCTGGCCCCAGTTGACCACGTTGACCGTGGTCAACTGTGCTGACTGGGCACACAGTGTCTCTGACACGCGGGCCCATCGCATATTTTGTTAAATAAACGTTTTTTTTCTAAATAAAAATGATTAATTAAAACGTTAGTTAAATTAGTTAGTTAGTTAGTACTAACCAGTCACTGACTGCTGGGGCCCACGCCCCCTAACTAACCCTGTTAGCTTAGTTAAGCCTCTGTTAGACAGAGAGGCTGACAGGTGGGTCCCACCTGTCAGTTTGACTGGTCAGCAGAGCTGACGCGATGCTGACATCACTACTGACGCAATAAACCTTTTCTGCTTTTAAAATAATTCAGAAATTGGTTTAAACTTTGAAAATCCGTAACTTTTAAACCGTAACTCCGATGAAAATGTTTTCTATATGAAAGTTGCTCACAAAAATCCAACGAATCCGAATACGCGGTCCGTTCATCTGTCACATGCCCCTAGCATGCTGAACATGGAACTTTCCCCCTCCGGTCATCTGTCTGACACAGGTCCGGAACCGGGAACACCTTCCCGGTTGATTTCCCCCTTCACCTATAACGTCTAGGACCGTGTTAGAGCACACTTAGCGCTACGTATCGTCATGTCATGCTTAGTGTTACCTCTGTTTGCTATGTATTTACTGTTTCTTCCCCCTCTTCTCTCCGGTAGACCCCGAGGCCGCTGATGCCCCGGTGATCGACTACGTCGTCGACAATGACCCCTCCTTGCCAGTCAACCAGGCAAGCCCCCCCCTTTGATCATCCCGATATCGCCCATTCCATTCTCTCATGCTTGCATTAGATTTTGCTATTGTTATTGTTTGCTCCTATTCTGATGCATAGCCTCCTTTTGTAACCTGCTTATTGTTACCTTACCGGCTTATCCTAAACTGCTTAGTATAGGTTGGTTAGTGATCCATCAGTGACCCCCACCTTGTCCTTGTTGCCCCTGCTTCATCATTGAAGACCCGATCAACGGGATTGAAGACCAGGCCCCGGCACCGCACATCACTTTCCCCTAGTTGCTCGACGCTGCTGGGTTACTATCGAGTGCCGAGGGTGAGACCTCTACAGCACTTCTGATGTTAACCTGTAGTGTAGCTATTCGGTCGTGGTCATCGAGGGTGATTTCCTCTTTAACCACTTCCGATACGACTCTGTCGTGCAACCCCTCAAGTGTGAACCTCGAGGGTGATTCCTCTACGTTCACCTTGATGATTACATTGAGTGGAAACCACCGAGGGTGATTCCTTGGGTTTTCCTCTTGATGTTTGGACACACGGATACTTGGACTTTACAACTGTTACTTGGAAAGTGATGTGGAGACGGGTTGACCTGGAAGGTGCCCGGGCGATAATTACGAGGCGTGGCCGGGCAATCTTAGCCCTTGCCGCAAGTCCTCGAGATGGGGCAACGGGGTCACCTCTTTCGTGAGGCTCTGCTTGTTACCGCGCGTTCCTAATCCACTACGATTTGGATATTTGATCCGAGGGGCCTCTGGCCTGATAGCACTAACCATCACGTGGGCATAGTATGGGCGTTCTGCGTCGTGTACATCAGCCGAAGCTTAATAGACGTCAGCGACGGAGCGGCGCGTGCCGGGTTGGACTGGTAAGCTCCTGCCTTTTTAGGGAGGTAGCTAGGTCTGCTCACCGGCCGCCCACGCAACGTGCAGGAGTTCCCGGGGAGATGGCCCATGACCCCTGGGGGCATAGGTTTAGTCCGGCGTGCTGACCTCTCTATTAAGCCTAGGTCGGGTTGCGGCGTATTGTTTGGCCGAGGCCGGGCATGACCCTGGAAAGTGTGTCCGGCCGGAGTCAATCGAGCGTGGTGGGTAAGTTGGTGCACCCCTGCAGGGAAGAAAACATCTATCGATAGCCTGTCCTACGGTAACGGACACTTGGAGTTGTATCCCGATCGATACAACTAGAACTGGATACTTGTGATGAGAACTGGATGGTGATGAGGATTTGATTGTGATGATAACTGGATAGTATGGCTCTGGGATTGCTTTCTTGCAGGGAGTCGAGAAAGGATCTCTGGCCGAGGTTGATAACACTACTACCACTTTACTTTATGCTACTCTACTCCCTCTTGTTTGCTGCAAGATGGTGGTTTCCAGAAGATGCTAGTCTTTGATAGGACTAGGCCTTCTCCCTATTCTGGCATTTCTGCAGCCCAGTCCACATATACAGCCTTTCTTTGATAATGTTGCATATGTAGTGTAGATCCTTGCTTGCGAGTACTTTGGATGAGTACTCACGGTTGCTTTGCTCCCCCTTTTCCCCCTTCTTTCTTCTTTCTGGTTGTTGTAACCAGATGGTGGAGTCCAGGAGCCAGATGCCACCTTTGACGACTGCTGCTACCCCGAGGGTGCCTACTACCACGTGATGGACGCCGACGACCAGGAGTAGTTAGGAGGCTCCCAGGCAGGAGGCCTTGCCTTTTCGATCGTAGATGCTTTTGTGCTAGCCTTCTTAAGGCGAACTTGTTTAACTCATGTCTGTACTCAGATATTGTTGCTTCCGCTGACTCTTTTGTTTTCGAGCTTATGTATTCGAGCCCTCGAGGCCCCTGGCTTGTAATATAAAGCTTGTATTATTTTAATTTGTGTCTAGAGTTGTGTTGTGATATCTTCCCGTGAGTCCTTGATCTTGATCGTACACATTTGCGTGTATGATTAGTGTACGATTGAATCGAGGGCGTCACAAGTTGGTATCAGAGCCGACTGCCTGTAGGTAGCCCCCTTTCCAACTCCTTGGCCGAAGTTGAGTCTAGTCGTCCAAAACTGTTTTACTAACTTGGCTGTGTGGCTTACGGGCCCACGTCGCCATATGGGTGGTATTAGCATCTTTTACTCCTCGTCTATACTCTGGGACTCTGAACTCTCTTCTACTCGGGTTAAATGAATTTACTAACATTAGGATCCCGTGACCACATTCACCCCGAAGTTGGATGAAGCCATAATTATTCCTTAGAATAGCTTTTTGAGTAGTGCACACCCTGTCGTGTTGACTACGGAGTGGAATCCATCGTACCTCCTTCATTATGCATGTTTTCATCATGAATGATCCTTATCTTTGCAAATGCTCAATGCTGAACTACCCCTGTTACATGTTAGCAGGATGGTTAGACCCGCTGGTCGTGGCTGTGGTGCCAACGACCCACCACCGCCTGAATTCTTTACTGGAATGAGGCAACAGTCTGAGTTAACTCGCCAGTTCATGGAAGGAATGATGGCTCAGTTTCCTCGTCCGAACATGAATCAACATCCAACCCGAGTAACTCTGCAGGACTTCATGCGCCTCAACCCATCTATCTACCGCAGCTCAACTCAACCCCTTGATGTTGATGACTGGCTCCGCGACATCACATATGAAATGGAGTCTGCTAGTGTTGCCCCTGCCAACTATGTCACCTTCGCATCTTTCTTTCTGAAGGGTCCTGCTGCTCAATGGTGGGACAGCCACAGGCGTACCCTACCTGCTGGAACGGTCATTACTTGGCCGGATTTCCAAGCTGCCTTCCGTGCCCGTTTCATTCCTCAGGGAACCATGGACAGGAAGAAGCGAGAGTTCCGCAACCTCACCCAAGGCAACAAGACTGTAGATGCTTATCAACGGGAATTTCTGGACTTGTCACGTTATGCTGAAGAAGACATTGCAACTGATGCTCGTAAGCAAGAAAAGTTTCGTGATGGACTTCACCCAGATATCAAGCTAGCACTGCTCATTCATGACTTTGCCGACTTCGCCACCTTGGTGAACAAGGCTATTCAGGTTGAGACTGGTCTTCAGGAACACTAGGGATCCCTCAGGCGTAGCCGTGACGCTGGCCCATCTTCGGGCCCGTCGGCGCAGAAGCGTCGGATATGGATTCCCCATAGCATGTTTCGTCCAACTGCACCTACACCAAGACAGTCCTATGCTGCACCTTGTCTGCCTCCTCCACCAGAGAGGCAACCTCTTCGAGATGTACCATCCCAAGCTCCTGCTCCCGATCCCAATGATGGTCTGTGCTTCAGATGTGGCCGCCCCGGCCACCTTGCTAAAGAGTGCACTCAGAAAAAGAGCCAGCTGGCTCTACCTTCAACTGGCCGTAACAATCAGCCCCATAACAATAATGCCAGACCTTATGGTCATGGTCAGGCTAATCATGTTGATCTGAATGAAGCTCAAGACCAGCCTGCCACTGTGATGGGTACTCTTCTTGTTAATTCAGTACCGGCTTCTGTTTTATTTGATTCAGGAGCATCACATTCATTCATGTCAGAAAATTTTGCTTACGCACATGACATTCGTTGCGAGCCCATGAACACTCCGATAGTGGTACGCACCCCTGCGGGTCAGTGTCGAACTACCATGATTGGTCGCGACGTCCCCGTAGAAATTGAAGGGTTGGAATTTCGTGTTTCTCCCATTATTCTTGATTCTTCCAATATTGACCTCATTCTGGGAATGGAATGGTTGAAAGCGCATACTGCCTCTATCGTTTGCGCCACCAAGGTCGTTCACCTCCTACATCCTTCCGATGAGATAGTAAGCTACCATGCTCAGCTTGTTCAAAACGCTGAAGCACGACTTTATGCTTTGAATGCGTTGAACGCGGCACCTCTTGAGGGAATTGAAAAGATTCCAGTCGTTCGCAACTTCCAAGACGTATTTCCAGAAGAACTTCCAGGAATACCCCCTGCCCGGGCTGTCGAGTTCGTCATCGACTTGAAACCAGGCACCGTTCCTATTGCAAAACGACCCTACAAGATGCCACCTCATGAACTCCTTGAGCTTAAGGAGGAAATCGACAAATCTCTTCACAAGGGTTTTATTCGTCCAAGTTCCTCTGCTTGGGGAGCACCTTCTCTCTTCGTCAAGAAGAAGGACGGTACGAACCGTTTGGTCCAAGACTATCGTCCTATCAACCAAGCTACAATTCAAAACAAATATCCCCTTCCTCGGATCAATGATCTGTATGATCAACTGGCTGGTTCATCGATATTCTCTAAACTCGACTTGAGGTTGGGTTACCACCAGATCCGTGTTCGTGAAGAGGATATTCCAAAGACCGCATTTGTGACTCGTTATGGTTCTTACGAGTACACCGTCATGTCATTCGGTTTAACCAATGCTCCAGCTACATTCTCTCGTCTGATGAACTATATATTCATGGATTACCTCGACAAGTTCGTTGTAGTCTATTTGGATGATATCCTGGTATACTCGAAGAATAAAGAAGAACATGCTGAACATCTTCGTCTTGTTCTGGAGAAGCTTCGAGAGCATCAACTTTATGCCAAGTATTCCAAGTGTGAATTCTGGTTACCCGAAGTCACCTACCTTGGTCATGTTATCTCCAAGGATGGTATTGTCGTCAACCCAGAGCGCGTTCAGGCTATTCTTGACTGGACCCCTCCGAAGACTGTCAAGCAAGTCAGAAGCTTTCTCGGACTGGCCAGCTATTGTCGCCGCTTTGTCGAGAACTTCTCCAAGATCGCCAAGCCACTGACTAATCTGCTTCACAAAGGCGTTAAGTTCGATTGGACAGACAAATGTCAGGAAAGTTTCCAGGCACTCAAGGATAAACTGACTTCTGCCCCAGTGCTTGCTCCCCCTGATTCTCGCAAGGACTTTGTCATCTATTGTGACGCTTCACGTCAAGGATTAGGCTGTGTTCTAATGCAAGAGCGCAGGGTGATTGCCTATGCCTCCCGTCAAGTGCGTCCTCACGAAGAAAACTACCCGGTTCATGACCTTGAGCTTGCAGCGGTTATCTTTGCATTGAAGCTATGGTGACAATACCTTCTCGGTAATCGTTGTGAGATCTTCACTGATCATCAGAGTCTGAAGTACCTGTTTACTCAGCCAGATCTGAACCTCCGTCAGCAGCGATGGATGGAAGCTATTGCTGACTACAACTGCGGTATATCTTATACACCTGGCAAGGCTAATGTAATGGCCGATGCCCTAAGCCGAAAGTCTTATTGCAATAATCACTAGGTCTACAAAGCTCAACCCCGCCTTTATGAAGAGCTATGCAAGCTGAACCTTCAACTAGTTCCACAGGGTTCTCTGAATAACCTTGTTTTGGAACCAACTCTTCTGAAAGCAATCAAGTCTGCTCAAGCCAAAGATGCTCATGTTGATCTGATGAAAAAGGATCTTGCCTTAGAGAAATCCAGAGATTTCTCACTTGGTGAAGATGGAACCTTATACTTCAGAGATCGCATTGTCGTACCCCGGTTCGAGCTTATGACAGAGAAGGTGATGAAAGAAGCGCATGACACCCCTCTCTCTATTCATCCGGGAAGTACCAAGATGTATCTTGACATCCGTCAGAAGTACTGGTGGTCTAAGATGAAGCAAGACATTGCTCGATATATTGAAGAATGTGACGTTTGTCGTCGCGTCAAAGCAGAACATCAAAAACCGGCTGGACTTCTACAACTGCTTCCGATTCCTGAATGGAAGTGGGATAAGATCCAAATGGACTTCGTCACTGACCTTCCCAAGTCTCAGAAAGGTAACGATGCTATCTTTGTCGTCATCGACCAATTCTCGAAGGTTGCTCACTTTCTGCCAGTCAAGGAGACTATCACTGCTAGTCAATTGGCAACCTTGTATATCTCCCGAATTGTGTCACTCCACGGCATTCCGAAGGAGATCAGTTCAGACCGCGGCAGTATTTTCACTTCTAAGTTCTGGGATAGTTTCCAAGAGGCAATGGGAACTCATATTACCTGGAGCACTGCTTATCATCCCCAATCCCAAGGCCAAGTCGAGCGAGTCAATCAGATTCTTGAAGACATGCTTCGAGCTTGTGTTATTTCTTTCGGCAAGAAGTGGGAAGAATCTCTCCCTTATGCGGAGTTCTCTTATAACAACAGCTATCAAGCCAGCTTGAAGATGGCACCCTTTGAAGTGCTTTATGGACGTAAGTGCCGAACCCCTCTGAATTGGTCAGAAACTGGGGAACGAGCAATCATTGGTCCGGACATTATTCAACAAGCTGAAGAGCAGGTTCGCATTGTCCGGGATAATCTCAAGGCGGCCCAATCCCGCCAGAAGAGCAACTATGACCGGAAACACTGGGGTTCAACTTATCAACCTGGTGAACAAGCTTATCTGCGTGTCACTCCTTTGAGAGGCACTCATCGGTTCGGAGTCAAGGGAAAGTTAGCTCCTCGCTACATTGGTCCCTTCCGTATTCTCGCCCGTCGTGGACTGGTGGCTTATCAACTGGAGTTGCCACCTCAGTTCTCTCACGTTCATGACGTCTTCCATGTGTCGCAACTTCGTCGATGCTTTAAGGATCCGGAACCTGAAGTGGATCCGGAATTGATTGAAATTCAAGATGATCTCACATACAAGGAGCATCCGATCTGCATTCTTGAAGAAGCTGAACGTCGAACCCGCCAGAAGGTTACTAAGTTCCTCAAGGTGCAATGGTCGAATCATACTAAAGAGGAAGCCACTTGGGAACGCGAAGATAACCTCCGGGCTGAATACCCCGATCTCTTCCCTTCTACCTCTTAATTCTCGGGACGAGAATTTCTTTTTAGAGGAGGAGAGTTGTAACACCCCGGTGTAATGATGCTACAGTAAACCCTGGGGTTAAGTTAATCTTTTTGCTAAACATGTGCCTGATCATTATTGTCTCATGTTCTTTCACATTCCAGTTGAATTCAAATTCAAATTTTGTCTGAAATTCAAAATGCTCAGACATGAAAACAAAAATGTTCATCATGTGCAGAATAATCCACAACTAATATTGGTGGTGAACCAACATTTTTGCAAAAAGGTTTGAGTGGCCTAAGCTACTTCAAACAGTGGCCTAAGAAATAAATTAAATGCCTTTTTAAATTTATGAAAATGGCAAACTATTTCTAAAGCCTCACAATCTTTTTTGGCAGTGCCTAATAATTCTTTGAGATTATTTTGTCCAATGGCATAATTTTGCAAAGTCAATTGTGGCAAAAGAAAAATGCAAAAGCTGCTGGAAAAGAAAAACAAAAAAAAGGAAAGAAGAAGGGGTGGGAGAGCCCCTGGCCTCCCCTTGGGCTTCGGCCCATCCCAGCAGGCCGGCCCACCTCACCAGCCTGGCCGGCCCAGCTCCCCGAAGCGCGCCCCCTTCCTGTTCCCCTGGTGCGCGCCGCTACAGGGGCGCCGTCCCCGCCGAACCACCTCGCCGTCGACGAGGAGGATAAGGTCGACCCCTCCCCTCGACGCCTCGGCCTCCTCCCCAGCTACCCCCACTCACCTCCACCTCTCCCACTCCCCTCCGGATTCCCCCTTGAGCACTCCCCTCTCTCGGACCCGAGCGCGCTCGCCGCCGTGCCTCGACTGTCCTCGCGGCCACCGAGCCCCATTCGCCTCGCCATCGAGCCCATCGTCTCCGCCGCCGTCGTCTACCCAGTCCCCGTCCGTGAGCGCGAGCCGGGAGCCACTACGGGGAGCGGATCGAGCAGCCCCCTTTCTCCTCTGTCGCCGGTGACCGCCGTCATCTCCGGCCACCTCTGCGCTCCTAAGCTGTCGCAGGCTTTTCGTAGCCGCCCGGTGAGCTCCTCCCTTCCTCCTTTCCTCTCCTCGCGCCGTGCCTTTCGCCGTAGCCAGCTCGCCCGCAAGCCGAGCTCCGCCGTCCGCCATTGCCGTCGTAGGGCTCGCCACCGAGCTCCTCCGCTCGAGCTAGTAGCTCCGACGAGCTCCTGGAGCGCCGTAGACCTCGCCCAGCTCCTTCGTTCGCCAAAACACGCACTGCAACACCGATCCCGACGAGGTCCCGAACCCCACCGCCGCCTCCACTCGTTGCCGACGCAGTTCCGGTCACCCCCGCGTCCAACCGACCACACCATGCGGCGCGGCTTCGTCTTCTCGTTCGAACGCGCCAAGTCCCGGGCCAAATGACCCCCTGTGAGCGATTCCCGGCGAAGTCCGGCGAGCCCCGCCTCTGTTTTGGTCGCCGGCGGCGAAACCCCGACGCGGCCGACGTGGCACACCTGGGCCCCGCCTCTGGGTCACTGCCCGTGGGCCCCCTGGCCCCAGTTGACCACGTTGACCGTGGTCAACTGTGCTGACTGGGCACACAGTGTCTCTGACACGCGGGCCCCATCGCATATTTTGTTAAATAAACGTTTTTTTTCTAAATAAAAATGATTAATTAAAACGTTAGTTAAATTAGTTAGTTAGTTAGTACTAACCAGTCACTGACTGTTGGGGCCCACGCCCCCTAACTAACCCTGTTAGCTTAGTTAAGCCTCTGTTAGACAGAGAGGCTGACAGGTGGGTCCCACCTGTCAGTTTGACTGGTCAGCAGAGTTGACGCGATGCTGACGTCACTACTGACGCAATAAACCTTTTCTGCTTTTAAAATAATTCAGAAATTGGTTTAAACTTTGAAAATCCGTAACTTTTAAACCGTAACTCCGATGAAAATGTTTTCTATATGAAAGTTGCTCAGAAAAATCCAACGAATCCGAATACGCGGTCCGTTCATCTGTCACATGCCCCTAGAATGCTGAACATGGAACTTTCCCCCTCCGGTCATCTGTCTGACACAGGTCCGGAACCGGGAACACCTTCCCGGTTGATTTCCCCCTTCACCTATAACGTCTAGGACCGCGTTAGAGCACGCTTAGCGCTACGTATCGTCATGTCATGCTTAGTGTTACCTCTGTTTGCTATGTATTTACTGTTTCTTCCCCCTCTTCTCTCCGGTAGACCCCGAGGCCGCTGATGCCCCGGTGATCGACTACGTCGTCGACAACGACCCCTCCTTGCCAGTCAACCAGGCAAGCCCCCCCTTTGATCATCCCGATATCGCCCATTCCATTCTCTCATGCTTGCATTAGATTTTGCTATTGTTATTGTTTGCTCCTATTCTGATGCATAGCCTCCTTTTGTAACCTGCTTATTGTTACCTTACCGGCTTATCCTAAACTGCTTAGTATAGGTTGGTTAGTGATCCATCAGTGACCCCCACCTTGTCCTTGTTGCCCCTGCTTCATCATTGAAGACCCGATCAACGGGATTGAAGACCAGGCCCCGGCACCGCACATCACTTTCCCCTAGTTGCTCGACGCTGCTGGGTTACTATCGAGTGCCGAGGGTGAGACCTCTATAGCACTTCTGATGTTAACCTGTAGTGTAGCTATTCGGTCGTGGTCATCGAGGGTGATTTCCTCTTTAACCACTTCCGATACGACTCTGTCGTGCAACCCCTCAAGTGTGAACCTCGAGGGTGATTTCTCTACGTTCACCTTGATGATTACATTGAGTGGAAACCACCGAGGGTGATTCCTTGGGTTTTCCTCTTGATGTTTGGACACACGGATACTTGGACTTTACAACTGTTACTTGGAAAGTGATGTGGAGACGGGTTGACCTGGAAGGTGCCCATGAGATAATTACGAGGCGTGGCCGGGCATTCTTAGCCCTTGCCGCAAGTCCTCGAGACGGGGCAACGGGGTCACCTCTTTCGTGAGGCTCTGCTTGTTACCGCGCGTTCCTAATCCACTACGATTTGGATATTTGATCCGAGGGGCCTCTGGCCTGATAGCACTAACCATCACGTGGGCATAGTATGGGCGTTCTGCGTCGTGTACATCAGCCGAAGCTTAATAGACATCAGCGACGGAGCGGCGCGCGCCGGGTTGGACTGGTAAGCTCCTGCCTTTTTAGGGAGGTAGCTAGGTCTGCTCACCGGCCGCCCACGCAACGTGCAGGAGTTCCCGGGGAGATGGCCCATGACCCCTGGGGGCATAGGTTTAGTCCGGCGTGCTGACCTCTCTATTAAGCCTAGGTCGGGTTGCGGCGTATTGTTTGGCCGAGGCCGGGCATGACCCTGGAAAGTGTGTCCGGCCGGAGTCAATCGAGCGTGGTGGGTAAGTTGGTGCACCCCTGCAGGGAAGAAAACATCTATCGATAGCCTGTCCTACGGTAACGGACACTTGGAGTTGTATCCCGATCGATACAACTAGAACTGGATACTTGTGATGAGAACTGGATGGTGATGAGGATTTGATTGTGATGATAACTGGATAGTATGGCTCTAGGATTGCTTTCTCGCAGGGAGTCGAGAAAGGATCTCTGGCCGAGGTTGATAACACTACTACCACTTTACTTTATGCTACTCTACTCCCTCTTGTTTGCTGCAAGATGGTGGTTTCCAGAAGATGCTAGTCTTCGATAGGACTAGGCCTTCTCCCTATTCTGGCATTTCTGCAGCCCAGTCCACATATACAGCCTTTCTTTGATAATGTTGCATATGTAGTGTAGATCCTTGCTTGCGAGTACTTTGGATGAGTACTCACGGTTGCTTTGCTCCCCCTTTTCCCCCTTCTTTCTTCTTTCTGGTTGTTGTAACCAGATGGTGGAGTCCAGGAGCCAGATGCCACCTTTGACGACTGCTGCTACCCCGAGGGTGCCTACTACCACGTGACGGACGCCGACGACCAGGAGTAGTTAGGAGGCTCCCAGGCAGGAGGCCTTGCCTTTTCGATCGTAGATGCTTTTGTGCTAGCCTTCTTAAGGCGAACTTGTTTAACTCATGTCTGTACTCAGATATTGTTGCTTCCGCTGACTCTTTTGTTTTCGAGCTTATGCATTCGAGCCCTCGAGGCCCCTGGCTTGTAATATAAAGCTTGTATTATTTTAATTTGTGTCTAGAGTTGTGTTGTGATATCTTCCCGTGAGTCCTTGATCTTGATCGTACACATTTGCGTGTATGATTAGTGTACGATTGAATCGAGGGCGTCACATGTATTCACACATGTATTATGATTTCCGGATAACACAATTATAGCATGAACAATAGACAATTATCATGAAAAAAGAAATATAATAATAACCATTTTATTATTGCCTCTAGGGCATATTTCCAACAGTTCGATCTTATGGTGCTTGATCCCAGTGACAGAAGGGGAACTGACACGTATGTATCATTGCTACTAAGGATAAAACGATGGGGGTCTATATCTACATAGATAAATCTTGTCTACATCATGTTAGCATTCTTATTGCATTACTCCGTTTCTCCATGAACTTAATACACTAGATGCATGCTGGATAGCGGTCGATGTGTGGAGTAATAGTAGTAGATGCATGCAGGAGTCGGTCTACTAACCTTGGACGTGATGCCTATGTAATGATCATTGCCTGGATATCGTCATGAGTATTTGAAGTTTTATCAATTTCCGAACAGTAATTTGTTCACCCACCATTTGCTATTTTTCTCGAGAGAAGCCACTAGTGAAACCTACGGCCCCCGGGTCTCTTTCTCATATTATTTGCCTTTGCGATCTATTTTCCTTTGATTTTATTTTCAGATCTACCAAACCAAAAACCCAAAAATAGCTTGCTACAATTTATTCTTATTTATTTATTTATTTGGAGTTCGATCTATCAATCTACTACAAATTTACCTCATGTTCATTTGCCTATCTTGAGGCGCCGTACCCCGGAAGGGATTGACAACCCCTTTAACACGTCGGGTTGTGAGAAGTTGTCATTTGTGTGCAGGTGCTGTTTACGTTGTGTTGCTTGGTTCTCCTATTGGTTCGATAACCTTTGTTTCACATCTGAGGGAAATACCTACCGTCGCTGTGCTGCATCATCCCTTCCTCTTTGGGGAAATACCGACGTAGCTTCAAGCGACATCAAAAGGAATTTCCGGTGCCGTTGCCGCGAAGGATCTTCAACATATACCAGGTTCCTAATCATAAATCTCATCTCCTCGCAATTTACTTTATTTGCCATTTGCCTCTCGTTTTCCTCCCCCCACTTCACAAAAAAATGATGTTTTATTTGCCCCTCTTTTCCGTTTGCCATTTTCTCGTTAGATCTATCCGTGTTTTCTCTTCCTAGTCATAATGGCTAGCGTGCCTACTCCTCCTTTGTCACCAGATTTTGAAGAGCTTTACTTCAAGCAAAGACAAGGAGAAAATTTGAGAGATGCTTGGTATAGGCTTATGAAATCTTATTGTATTTCCAATTTAAAGGCGGACGGTAAGGTCTTACTTTGTAATTTTTTACATAGGATTGGCTTTGCATCATAGACAACTCCTAGATTTTGCCGCTAAAGGGAATTTTATTAAGCTTGATGCCAATGCTGCCTATGAAATTTTGGAAGGAATTTTGGGGATTTCACCTCAAAAGAAGGGGTTTACTTTCACCCCAAAGGGAGTTCAAATGCCGGACAAACTTGGTGATTTGCATAAACACATGGTTGAATTACAAAAATTAGCGAACCCCTCAAGCATCTCAATGGTAGTATCAACCGCATGAATACTTTGATTACTCTTTTCAACAAGCGATTGGATATTTTAGATCTAAAGATGGTTTCTTTTCAGGAAAATTTAGGGAAGCGTAAAGAGCCTCCTGGGTTTGAGAAAACCCTTACAAAAGTTGCCAAAACTTTAGAAGACAAAACTTAGATCCTTGCTTTATGCCTAGCTAAGGGCGTAAAACTATAACGCTTGTTGGGAGGCAACCCAATGAATAAAATTTATTTTTGCTTTTTGCTTCCTATTTTTGAGTGTTAGCACAATTATGCTACTGTTATGATTGTGTTTTTTATGTTTTGATTAGTGTTTGTGCCAAGTAAAGCCTTTAGGATCTTCTTGTGTGATAGTTGTTTGATCTTACTAAAAAAACAGAAACTTTTGCGCTCACGAAACTGATTCTCTTTTTTTACCAGAGAGCGATAAAATACACATTCCACTTGTAATAGATCAATATACAAATTTCTCAGGTCTTCCTAATTTTTCAGAATTTTTGGAGTTACACAAGTATTCAAAATAGTCATATTGCTACAGACTGTTCTATTTTGACAGATTCTATTTTCTTTGTGTTGTGTGCTTATTTTGATGGCTATATGGTTTTCTTTGATGAGTTTTTGCCATAGAAAAGTTGGAATACAGTAGATATAATGCAAGAAGAAAATATGAATTGGTTTAATACATCTCTTATAGTAGTGATTTATTATTCTTATACTAATGGATCTCACGAAGGTTTTGTTGAGTTTTGTGTGATTGAAGTTTTCAAGTTTTGGGTTATCTTACGATGGATGAAGGAATAAGGAGTAGAAGAGCCTAAGCTTGGGGATGCCCCGGAATCCCAAGCTATTATGCAAAAATGAGCAACCAACTAAGCTTGGGGATGCCTCCGAGTGGCATCCCCTCTTTCTTCTAACTACCATCGGTATTTTACTTGAAGCTATATTTTTATTCGTCACATACTATGTGTTTTTCTTGGAGCGTCTTGTATGATATGATTCTTTGCTTGTTTCATTTTGTGTTTTTTAGTCTTGATCCCTTGTTGGACACACCTATTTGAGAGAGCCAAAATTATGTCATGACTTGTTAGAATTGCTCTCTATGCTTCACTTAAAATCTTTATGAGCTATGGACTTGCTCTAGTGCTTCACTTATATCTTTTTGAGCATGGTGTGCTTAGTATTTTTGTAAAATTGCGCTCTTGCTTCACTTAGATTTATTTGAGAGTTAGTAAAATTTTCAAGAAATTCACTCTTGCTTCACTTAAATTAATTTGAGAGAAATAAAATTTTTGCTCATGATCTTCACTTATATTTGTTTGAGCTTATGAAAAGCAACACATGAAAATTAGTCCCAAAGTGATAGATATCCAAGAAGGATATAATAAAAGCTTTCATGAAGATCACTGGACAAAATAAACTTGATTCTTAGTAATAGTTTTGAGATATGATGATGTAATATGTGAGTCATCTTGATGAGTAATTATGTTTTAGTAAGAATATTGGTGTTAAGGTTTGTGATTCCCTATGTAAGCACGAAAGTCAAAAGTCATGCAATGAGATTATATCCTACTTATGGTGCATTATTTGGTGTTAGTTATGCTTAATGCTTGCTTATGAGATTATTCATTTCTTGGTTGGTGGCTTCCCAATCTTTTGCTAGCCTTCATTTTGCACTAAGTATGATCACTACTTGTGCATCCAAAAACCTTTAAACTAGTTTTGCCACATGAGTCCACTATATCTACCTATATGCGGTATTCTTTTGCCGTTCTAAGCAAATTTGCATGTGTCATCTCTAATTTTCAAAATAAACTTCTCTTTTGTGTGTTTGTTTCGCTCGCGGAGCAGTGAGGGGTGGCCAACATTTTCCATGCTAGATGTGTTATTCTCACGATGAGTGTTTATTCACTTGTCATTGCACGAGAGTAAGGCAAAGGTATTAGGGATGCCCAATCCCAAAATGCAAAAAATGAATTTACTTTATGTTGTCAAATAATAAATTTCTTGGAAAGTGTTGGTATGGAGGGCACCCGTGGATACGGTTAGCCATGGAAAGTGAAAGTATGGTGGAAAAAGGAATAAAGTTTATTTCCTGTTTGGGAACCGCCTATGATATATCTAAGCATGGAAAGTATTGGGAACTCTTAAGTCGTTTTCATTGGTGGGATGGATACACCTCCCAAAATGTTTTTATCTCTAAGTTTTTCGCTTTGAGCTCTGGCACCTCTACAAATCCCTAATTCCCTCTGCGAAGGGCCTTTCTTTTACTTTATGTAATTTTTATTTTGAATTTGACTCTCCATCTTCTCTTATAAAAGCACCAACTAGGAGGCAATATGATCGTACTTGAGTATTGGATGTAGCTAATATGCGAGTGTGTTTCATGAATGGATCAATGGTTGAGCATGATGGACTAGGGATAGCTTATTTTAGCGTTGATATTTTGAAAGACATGGTTGCTTGTTGATATGCTTGAGTATTTAAATTATCATGTCAAAACTAGACTATTGCTTTGAACAATATAAAAGTCCAAATGTCCATGCTATAAAGAAAGAAATATGATATGACATCTTAGGCAACATTCCACATGAAAAATTCTGTTTTATCACTTCCCTACTCGAGGACGAGTAGGAGTTAAGCTTGGGGATGCTGATACGTCTCCAACGTATCTATAATATTTGATTGTTCCATGCTGTTATATTATCAATCTTGGATGTTTTATAATCATTTTATAGTCATTTTATATCATTTTTTGGTACTAACCTATTGACATAGTGCCAAGTGCCAGTTGCTGTTTTTTCCACATTTTTTACATTGCATAAAATCAATATCAAACGGAGTCCAAATGCCACGAAACTTTACGGATAATTTTTATGGGCTAGAAGGAACAAAACGGGCCCTGGCTGCGCCAGGGGGTGCCCCGAGGGGGGCACAACCCACCAGGGCGCGCCAGGAGGCCCAAGCGCGCCCTGGTGGGCTGTGCCCATGATACGTCTCCAATGTATCTATAATTTTTTGATTGTTTCATGCCGTTATATTATCAATCATGGATGTTTTATAATCATTTTATAGTCATTTTATATCATTTTTTGGTACTAACTTATTGACATAGTGCCAAGTGTCAGTTCCTGTTTTTTTTGTGTTTTTTACATCGCAGAAAATCAATATCAGACGGAGTCCAAATGCCATCAAACTTTAAGGAGATTTTTTATGGACTAGAAGGAACAAGTTGGGCCCTGGTTGCACTTGGGGGGAGTCCCGAGGAGGGGACAACCCACCAGGGCACGCCCTGGTGGGTTGTGCCCACCTCGGGTGCCCCCCGGACTGCCTCTTTGCTCTATAAATACCCAAATATTCCCAAAACCCTAGGGGAGTCGACAAAGTATTCATCCAGCCACCGCAGAGTCCAGAACCACCAGATCCAATATGGACACCATCATGGAGGGGTTCACCACTTCCATTGGTGCCTCTCTGATGATGCGTGAGTAGTTCTTTGTAGACCTTCGGGGTCCGTAGTTAGTAGCTAGATGGCTTCATCTCTCTCTTGATTCTCAATACAATGGTCTCTTGGAGATCCATATGATGTAACTCTTTTGCGGTGTGTTTGTTGGGATCGATGAAATTTGAGTTTATGATCAGATCTATCTTTTAATATCCATGAAAGTATCCGAGTTTCTTTGATCTGTTTTATGCATGATATCTTATAGCCTCGTATTTATTCTCCGATATTTGGGTTTTGTTTGCCGACTTGATCTATTTATCTTGCAATGGGAAGAGGTGCCCGGTAATGGGTTCGATCTTACGGTGCTTGATCCCAGTGACAGAAAGGGAACCGACACGTATGTATCATTGCTACTAAGGATAAAAGATGGGATCTATATCTACCGCCATAGATATATGGATCCCGTCTAGATCATGTAATCGTTCTTATTGCATTACTCCGTTTCTCCATGAACTTAATACACTAGATGCATGCTGGATAGCGGTCGATGTGTGGAGTATAGTAGTAGATGCAGGCAGGAGTCGGTCTACTAATCTTGAATGTGATGCCTATGTAATTATTATTGCCTGGATATCGTCATAATTATTTGAGGTTCTAGTAATTGCCCAATAGCAATTTGTTCACCCACCGTTTGTTATTTTTCTCGAGAGAAGCCACTAGTGAGACCTACGGCCCCCGGGTCTTCTTTCTCATATATTTGCCTTTGCGATCTATTTTTCTCTTGCTTTTATTTTCAGATATATTAAACCAAAAACCCAAAAATACTTTGCTGCACTTTATTTTATTTGCGATATATTTATTCAATCTACTACAACTTTCTCCCGTCCACGCACCGTTTCTGGCACCGTTACCCGAAAGGGATTGACAACCCCTTTAAGACGTTGGGTTGCGAGGTGTTGTTATTTGTGTGCAGCGGCTATTTATGTTGTGTTGCTTGGTTCTCCTACTGGTTCGATAACCATGGTTTCATATCTGAGGGAAATACCCACTGCTGTTGTGCTGCATGATCCCTTCCTCTTTGGGGAAAAACTAACGTAGCTTCAAGCGACATCAGCCCACCTCGGGTGCCCCCCAGACCGCCTCTTTGCTCTATAAATACCCCAATATTCCCAAAACCCTATGGGAGTCGACGAAATATTGATCTAGCCGCCATAGAGTCCAGAACCACCAGATCCAATCTAGACACCATCTCGGATGGGGTTCACCACCTCCATTGGTGCCTCTCTGATGATGCGTGAGTAGTTCTTTGTAGACCTTCGGGTTCATAGTTAGTAGCTAGATGGCTTCCTCCCTCTCTCTTGATTCTCAATACAATGATCTCTTGGAGATCCATATGATGTAACTCTTTTGCGGTGTGTTTGTTGGGATCGATGAACTTTGAGTTTATGATCAGGTCTATCTTTTTATATCCATGAAAGTATTTGAGATTCTTTGATCTCTTTTGTGCATGATTGCTTATAGCCTCGTATTTCTTCTCCAATATTTGGGTTTTGTTTGGCCAAATTGATCTATTTATCTTGCAATGGGAAGAGGTGCTTTGTAGTGGGTTCAATCTTACGGTGCTTGATCCCAGTGACGGAAGGGGAATCAACATGTTTGTATCATTGCTACTAAGGATAAAATGATGGGGTCTATTGTAGTGACCCGACCTCAGACGGTCAAGACTTTGTGTTTCAGTGTCATCCCTGGATCGGTAATGCTGACACACACAGTACTCGAAAGATTTATAACAGAGTAGCAATCACACACTTATTACATCAAATGTCTCAAAAGAGAACTTATTATAATATATATGGCTTAAGGCCATCTAAATAAGATAACAGCGGAAGACTTGGAAGATAAAGTGAGTCCATCAACTCCAACAGCATAGCTGAGTGCATGACAAATGACCTATGGCGCCTTACTCGTTGTTTGAAAAGTCTGCAACATAATACGTTGCAGCCCGAAACGGGTCAACACATGGAATATGCTGGCATAGTAACACAGTAGAGCAGATAAAAGATAAATGCTATCACTACATGCATATATGGCTGGTGGAGGCTCTATGGTTACAATGTTTTTGTGAAAAGCCAATTTTCCCCTACAACAAAGGAATATATTTTATTTAACTATCATGGTAGTTGAAACAACATTGAGACTGGTACCCCTATCTCAATCCCCATTAAAAGTAATTATCAACCCAACAAATTAATTTAGAGTGACGAGATCCATAGGATAATTCAAGAACCAGATACTGAAGATGTCCATAACCGGGGACATGGCTAACCATGATTAGTTTGTACACTCTACAGAGGTTTGCGCACTTTCCCCACAAGACTTGATCTCCTCCGTTGGATTTCTTGCACTACAAGGTGTTTGAGAAACGGATGACCGAGACACAGTGTTTCAGAAGCATTAACTCTAACCCCGGGTAGACCGTACCAACCTACATCCCCTACATCTGCTAGTCTACCACTGGAAGAGGTCATGCAACTTACTCCACTATGCTAGAGCCCATAATAGCTTGTGGCTGCACACGTAAGTTTCAAGCATGAATAATCTTATGATATCTTTGAGCCTGGGTGGCGGACCATAGGAGGATCACATGGTATAACCCCGGGATCTCCTAGGACAACACTGGTATAACCCCAAGTGTCCACAAGCAATCCACCCAGATGTGTATTAAAGTTGCCACCTTAAGTTGAACCATTAAGTACCAATCTCACATCTTTCATGGATACTCTCAAACCCAATCCACGTCTACGAGCATAGCATGGTAATATAAGCATAACGTAGAAGTAACTCCCAAGGGTTTGATAATAAACAAGTAATAGGTTCTACCTCATCATCTACTTCCCAGACCCACATATTAAGAGAACCTACTCATGCAATGTGTGAGGGTTGAAACTAATGCATAAAAACTGGGTATGAAAGAATATGATCGATGTGTTACTTGCCTTGCTGACGATCTGCAAATCCTAAAGACTCGTAGTAGCACGCTTCGCACTCCGGGTGTTCTATCGCAAACAAACAATAGCATACATAAGCAATCAAGCAAAGATGCACGGGGAAAACTTCGAATAAAAGATCTAACCAGAAAGTTCAACTGAAGAACTCCGATTTGCAAAAATAATCAAATCAAACGGAGCAACGAAACTCAAACTACGAAAGAAACAAGATCCGATTACAAGTCTGGACTAAAGTCAAATTTTATAGTATCAAAATCTTGTTCAAGTTGGTTAAACAGTAAGAGGGATTCGAGTCGAAGATCTAGGCGCTTGTTTCACCTGATTTGGATAAACGAGCAAAAAGATATACTAGATCGAAGATTAGGCCAGAAATCGCGATCGAAAATAATCGCGGAAAAACCCTGAAAATAAAACAAGACGAACAGGCTAACGAACGAACGTTCGCTGTCTATGGCTAACAGATGAATGGTGTTCATTAAAACGAATGTACGGACGAACGTCCGCTATATAACTAAACCGAAGAAAAAAACCGAAAATAAAAAAACCGATCTAGGGTTTCGAAAAAAACGGCGGTTTTTTCCTAAGAAAACCGGGCGGCGGCGGCGACTACCTCGGCGGCGGCGGCGGATCGGCGGGGCGGCGCTAGGGTTTCGGGCGCGGGGGCTGGCAGCGGCGGCTCGAGCTGGGCCTCAGGGTCGCGGACTTCGGCTTATAAAGCCCCTGGCTGGAGGTCTCCGGCTCGGTTACGACCCGGTAGGTCGGTGACTTTTTTTAAATAAATCCTGACACGGAAAAATAAATAAAATAAATACTAACCGGAGTCCAAAAATCCTGAAATAAATTTTCACGGTCCCCTAATAATATTGCAGACAAAGTGAACATTTATTTGGGCCTCTAATGCAATTTTGGAAAATGCATATTTTTCCTAATTCAAATAAAATTACAATAAAATCCAAATAAAATAACTTATTTGATTTCAATATTTTTCCTCTAATATTTCCTTTATTTTGGAGAATTCATATTATCTCCTCTCATATATTTTAATTAGAAATATTTTTGGAGAGGAAAAATAATCAAAACCAAATGATTCTCTTTTCAAAATTTGAGAAAACTCAAATATGAAAATAACGAAATTCCCAACTCTCTCCGTGGGTCCTTGAGTTGCTTAGAATTTCGAGGATTCGCGAAACGAAAATGCAGTAAAATATGTTATGCATGAATGACCTATGTATAACATTCCAAATTGAAAATTTGGGATGTTACAAACCTACCCCCCTTAAGATGAATCTCGCCCTCGAGATTCGGGTTGGCTAGAAAATAGGTGTGGGTGGTCTTTGCGTAGATCATCCTCTCGTTCCCAAGTGCCTTCATCCTCAGTATGGTGGCTCCACTGGACTTTGCAAAACTTTATAACCTTGTTGCGAGTAACTCGGCTGGCAAACTCGAGAATCTTGACTGGTTTCTCCTCATAAGTCAGATCACTATCCAACTGAATTGCTTCTAGGGGCACGGTATCTCTTAGAGGGATATCAGCCATCTCTGCATGGCACTTCTTCAACTGGGAAACGTGAAACACATCATGAACTCCTGACAGTCCTTCGGGTAACTCCAACTTGTAGGCTACCTCTCCCAAACGTTCCAAAACTCGCTATGGTCCTACAAATCTTGGAGCTAACTTTCCCTTGACTCCAAATTGCTTTACTCCTCGGAGCGGTGACACCGGAGATATGCTCTGTCTCCGATTTCATAGACTACCTCCTTGCGCTTTGAGTCTGCATAACTCTTCTGTCTGGACCGAGCTACCTTTAGTCTATCTCGAATCAGTTTAACCTTCTCTTCGGACTCCTTAATCAAATCTGGTCCAAACAACTGACGGTCTCCAACTTCATCCCACATTAACGGTGTCCTGCACCTTCTTCCATACAGGGCTTCGAACGGTGCCATCTTCAAACTGGCCTGGTCACTATTGTTGTATGAGAACTCCGTGTAGGGCAAGTTGTCGTCCCGACTAGATCCATAATCTAACGCACATGGTCTCAACATGTCCTCCAGAATCTGGTTGACTCTCTTGGTCTATCCATCTGTCTGCGGATGGAAGGCTATACTGAACTCTAGCCTGGTGCCCAAAGTCTGGTGCAGCTGGTGCCAAAACTTTGAAGTAAACTATGTTCCTCTATCTTATACGATGGTCCTTGGAACTCCATGCAGACATACGATCATGGTCATATATATCTTGGCCAACTTCGCACTGATATAAGTGGTCTTCACGGGGATAAAGTGATCTACTTTGGGCAAGCGGTCCACTACTACCCAGATAGAATCATATCCCGATTGGGTCCTGGGTAATCCGGTGATAAAATCCATGCCAAGCTTATCCCACTTCCATTCGGGTATCGGCATAGGCTGCAGTAATCCTGCTGGCTTCTGATGTTCTGCTTCACTCTCTGACATACATCACATATGGCTACATACTCAGCAATATCCTTCTTCATACCAGTCCACCAAAAACGTTCCTTCAAATCCAAATACATCTTGGTGTTTCTGGGGTGTATCGAGTATGGCGAGTCATGAGCTTCCTGAAGTATCAACTTCCTGACCTCTGCATTATTGGGCACATAAACTCGGTCCTCAAACCACAAGGTGTCGTGCTCATCCTCATGAAAACCTTTGGGCTTACCTTCACTCATCTTCTCCTTTATTTCAGCAATTTCCTTGTCATCCTTCTGAGCTTCTCGGATCTTTCCCAACAATGTAGATTGAACTTCCATCGCTGCAACAAAACCTCTAGGAACAATCTCCAAACGAAGCTCCCTGAGATCTTCTGCTAACTCCTTTGGAAAACCTCCTGTTACTAAGGTATTGGCATAACTCTTCCGGCTCAAAGCGTCTGCTACGACATTGGCCTTGCTTGGATGATAGTGCAACTTCATATCATAATCCTTTATGAGCTCCAACCATCTCCTTTGCCTGAGATTTAAGTCCTTCTGTGTGAAAATGTACTTCAAACTCTTATGATCCGTGTACACATCACAATGGTTTCCAATAAGAAAATGTCTCCAGGTTTTGAGTGCATGCACTACAGCTGCTAACTCCAAATCATGCGTGGCATAATTCAACTCATGCGGTCGAAGTTGTCGTGAGGCATAAGAAACAACTCTTCTGTCTTGCATATGTACACCTCCAAGTCCTAAGCGAGATGCGTCGCAATACACTTGGAAATCCTTGCGTATATCTCGCAGAATCAACACTGGGCCGTAGTCAAACGTTTCTTCAACTCCTGAAAACTTGCCTCACATTCATCCGTCCATTTGAACTTAGTGTCCTTCTTCAACAACTCCGTCACGGGCTTCACAATCTTCGAGAAATTCTCAATGAATCTCCGATAATATCCCACAAGTCCTAGAAAACTGCGAATCTCTCCCACTGAGGTGGGTGCCAACCACTTAGTGACTGACTTAACCTTGGTTGGGTCTACTGCTATACCTTCTCTGGATATAACATGTCCAAGGAATCCAACTTCCTTCAGCCAAAACTCACACTTGCTGAACTTGGCATACAACTGATGTTCCATGAGTTTCTCGAGAACTAAACGCAAATGCTCCTTGTGTTCCTATTCATTCTTCGAGTATACCAGAATATCATCAATAAACACCACAACAAACATATCCAAGAACTCCATGAATACCTTATTCATCATGCTCATGAAATAGGCAGGGGCATTAGTCAATCCAAATGACATAACCGTGTACTCATATAGCCCGTACCTTGTGGTGAAGGCTGTCTTAGGTATATCATGTTCTCGGATTTTTAGCTAGTGATATCCTGATCGCAGGTCGATCTTCAAAAACACTTTAGCTCCTTGCAACTGATCAAACATATCATTGATCATCGGAGTGGGTACTTGTTCTTGATCGTCACTTCATTCAATGCCCGATAATCAACAACCATTCTCAGAGACTTATCTTTCTTCTCAACCAAGAGCACTGGGGCTTCCCATGGTGATGAACTTCGTCGAATGTAACCTTTCTCCAATAACTCCTTGATCTGCTTCTTAATCTCCTCTAGATCATTCGCGGGCATCCGATACGGTCTCTTCGATATCGGTCCGGTGCCTGGCAATAACTCTATCAAAAACTCAATGTCTCGATCTGGGGGCATGCCTGGTAATTCCTCTGGAAATACATCCGGGTAATCCTTCACTACAGGCACTTCTTCCTGAACAACTCCTGTGAGAGAATTTAGGTGAGTACTCTTAGGAGTATGTCTGGATACATACTTAATATTTTTCCCTCCGGGGTGGTGAGTAGAATTGACCTATTGGCGCAATCAATGTTTCCTCCATACTTCGATAACCAACCCATCCCTAGTATCACATCCAATCCTTCAGATTCCAAAATTATTAGGTCTGAGGGGAAAACATGGCTGCCAATGGTTAAAGGTATCCGATCGCACAATCGGTTGGCCATATACTCTGCACCTGGTGAGCTCACTAGCAAGGGTGTCCTAAGGGCTAAGGTGGGTAACTTAACCTTGTCCACAAATCCCCTTGAAATGTATGAATGTGATGCACCAGTACAAAAAAGAACGAGAGCGGTAAATAACTTAACCAAAAACTTACCGATAACCGCATCTGGCTGCTCTTCAACCTCTTCCACGTTCACGTGGTTCACTTGTCCCCTATTGAAAGGGTTGGGCTTCTTCCCCGAGCTTCCATTCCCATTGCCATTCTTCAACTCTGGACAATCATTGGCATAGTGACCATTCTTCCCGCACTTGAAATAGGTAATGTGACTCTGGTCCTTCTTGGCGGGTGTGACTGGGTTAGAGCAGTTCTGATTGCTGCTCGCTCCATTCCCATTCCCATTCTTTGGGCCATTGTGGTTATGAGAACTTCCTCCATTGTGAGTGTGGCCTCCATGGTTATGGGTGTATCCTCCCGTGTTCGGGGTAAAATGAGGCTTTTGTGATGCTCCTGTATTGTACTTCCCATGTCCATACTTCCACTTGCGGCTCTCAATCTACTGCTGCTTCCCTTCAATCATAAGAGCCTTATCTACCAACTCCTGGTAGTTGTTAAATGTTAGCACCATTAATTGCATGCTCATCTCATCATTCTGCCCTTCCATAAACTTCTCCTGCTTCGCGGCATCCATGGCCACATCATCTGGGGCATAGTGAGATAACTTACTAAACTCATCCACGTACTGAGCTACAGTACGATTCCCCTGGTGTAAGTTGCGAAACTCACACTTCTTCATGCTCATAGCTCCAGTTGAGACATGGGCTATGCGAAAGGCTTGCTGAAACTGCTCCCAAGTGACATTTGCTATAGGAAAAGTGGCTGTGTAATTCTCCCACCATGCGGCTGCGGGTCCATCCAATTGGTGTGCGGCAAAACGCACCTTCTCCACATCTATGCAACCGGCAGTGGTTAACTCCCTTCCAATCCTGCGTAGCCAGTCATCCGCAACTATGGGCTCGGTGCTACTGGAAAACACCAGCGGCTGTAACCTCAGAAAATGGGCTAAGTTGTCAACTGGAGGTGGTGGCGGAGGGTTGTTGTTGTTATTGTTGTTGTTGTTGTTGTTGCTTTGGTTCTGAACTAACAACTGCATCAAGGCATTCTGCTGCTGGATCAACTGAGTGAGCTCTGGTGGGAAGACAAATCCGGGGTCACGTCTCAGAGGCATCTGATGGGTTTAGAGGGAAGATAATAGAATAGAATGAGGTCTAAGGATAAAGCACTACCCATATGCACATGAGACAAACACAATCATATCATATCACTCAATCAATCAAGCAAGGGCATACAATCGATCTAACTATCATTATAGTGCTCGGACTATTCTATATACATGGGGGAACACTACTGATCATATGGTGGTCTACTAGAAATTTTGATTGGTGGAAGACTCGATGATATCCGCTCCAGCTTCGTCTTCATAGTCATCATCACTACCATCAGGGTCGGAGTCGGTGTCGTCGATGATGATGTAGTCTTCAGAACGAATCTCCTTTGGTTCGTTGTCTTCTCCTCCTGGTGCAGGGTCTCCCATGAAAACTCCTAGCTTCCTCGTCAGGTCGTCATTCATCTCCACAAGTATCGTCATTTCCTCCTCATATCCATCGTGTGTAGACTTGAGCTCCTCTTCTAGCTCTGTGATCCTGGTCATCGCCTTCTTCAAATCTATCATGCTTGCGCACATCTGGTTCTCCTGGCAACGTATGTGATGGTTTAACTCCTGGTGAATGCTGCAATGGACCTGTCCTTCCTGGTGCTGATCATCTCCCATTGCTCATCTCAGCGCCCACATATCTGGTAGATAGTGTCCTTAAGCTCCTTGTGGTAAACTTCGCCGATGCGTCCCATGGTGATGTCGGCTGCCATGCTCTTTCATAGACTCCAGGTTGGTGCATCAAAGGAAAACTCTATGGGCTCAGTGACTAGCGTGAATGTCCTTCTTGGAACTTGAACTCAAATCATCCAACGTTCCTCTTCTGCTAGTGTGGCGGTGTAGGTCCGGTGAAGCTTGGTATTCCGATGTTCAGGTACCTAGTGACTTCCTTCAAGTGTCATCCAAACGGGGTGTCTTCATCCGGCTGTGTAAACTTGTTCCTTGAGTACGCCATCCTAAAGAGTAGAAAATGGAGAGGAGTCAGAAACGAGTAGAGAAGATTGATCTATGGCTCATCTTAGTGGTCGTGTCCTACATTCAGCGTGTGCTCTCAGACCATCTTGTAGCGACCCGACCTCAGACAGTCAAGTCTCTGTGTTTCAGTGTCATCCCTGGATCGGTAATGCTGACACACACAATACTCGAAGGATTTACAACAGAGTAGCAATCACACACTTATTACATCAAATGTCTCAAAAGAGAACTTATTACAATAAATATATCTTAAGACCATCTAAATAAGATAACAACGGAAGACTTGGAAGATAAAGTGAGTCCATCAACTCCAACGGCATAGCTGAGTGCATGAAAAACGGCCTATGGCGCCTTACTCGTCGTTTGAAAAGTCTGCAACATAATACGTTGCAGCCCAAAACGGGCCAGCACATGGAATATGCTGGCATAGTAACACAGTAGAGGAGATAAAAGATAAATACTATCACTACATGCATATATGGCTGGTGGAGGCTCTATGGTTACAACGTTTTTGCGAAAAGCCAATTTTCCCCTACAACAAAGGAATATATTTTATTTAACTATCATGGTAGTTGAAACAACATTGAGAATGGTACCCCTATCTCAATCCCCATTAAAAGTAATTATCAACCCAACAAATTAATTTAGAGTGATGAGATCCATAGGATAATTCAAGAACCAGATACTGAAGATGTCCATAACCGGGGACATGGCTAACCATGATTAGTTTGTACACTCTACAGAGGTTTGCGTACTTTTCCCCACAAGACTCGATCTCCTCCGTTGGATTTCTCGCACTAAAAGGTGTTTGAGAAATGGATGACCGAGACACAGTGTTTCAGAAGCATTAACTCTAACCCCGCGTAGACCGTACCAACCTACATCCCCTACATCTGCTAGTCTACCACTGGAAGAGGTCATGCAACTTATTCCACTATGCTAGAGCCCATAATAGCTTGTGGCTGCACACGTAAGTTTCAAGCATGAATAATCTTATGATCCCTTTGAGTCTGGGTGGCGGACCATAGGAGGATCACACGGTATAACCCCGGGATCTCCTAGGACAACACTGGTATAACCCCAGGTGTCCACAAGCAATCCACCCAGATGTATATTAAAGTTGCCACCTTAAGTTGAACCATTAAGTAACAGTCTCACATCTGTCATTGATACTCTCAAACCCAATCCACGTTTACGAGCATAGCATGGTAATATAAGCATAACATAGAAGTAACTCCCAAGGGTTTGATAATAAACAGGTAATAGGTTCTACCTAATCATCTACTTCTCAGACCCACATATTAAGAGATCCTACTCATGCAATGTGTGAGGGTTAAAACTAATGCATAATAAATGGGTATGAAAGAGTATGATCAATGTGTTACTTACCTTGCTGACAATCTGCAAATCCTAAAGACTAGTAGTAGCACGCTTCGCACTCTGGGTGTTCTATCACAAACAAACAATAGCATACATAAGAAATTAAGCAAGATGCACGGGGAAAACTTCGAATAAAAGATCTATCTAGAAAATTCAACTGGAGAACTCCGATTTGCAAAAAGAATCAAACGGAGCAACGAAACTCAAACTACAAAAGAAACAAGATCCGATTACTAATCTGGACTAAAGTCAAATTTTACAGTATCAAGATCTTGTTCAAGTTGGTTAAACAGAAAGAGGGCTTCGAGACAGATCTAGGCGCTTGTTTCACCCGATTTGGATAAACAAGCGAAAAGATATACTAGATCGAAGATTAGGGCAAAAATCATGATCGAAAATAATCGCGGGAAAACCCTAGAAAATAAAACGAGACGAACAGGCTAACGAACGAACGTTCGCTGTCTACGGCTAACGAATGAACGGCGTTCGTTAAAATGAACGTACGGACGAACATCCGCTATTTAACTGAACCGAAGAAGAAGAAAAATGAACAAAACCGAAAATAAAAAAAACCGATCTAGGGTTTCGAATAAAAACCAGCGGTTTTTTTCCTAAGAAGACTGGGCGGCGGGGTCGGCGGGGCGGCGCTAGGGTTTCGGGCACGGGGGCTGGCGGCGGCGGCTCTAGCTGGGCCTCGGGGTCGCGGGCTTCGGCTTTTAAAGCCCCTGTCCAGAGGTCTCCGGCTCGGGTACGACCCGGTAAGTCGGTGACTTTTTTTAAAATAAATCCTCACGCGGAAAAACAAATAAAAGAAATACTAAACAGAATCCAAAAATTCTGAAATAAATTTTTGCGGTCCCCTAATAATATTGCGGACAAAGTGAACATTTAATCGGGCCTCTAATGCAATTTTGTAAACGCATGTTTTTCCTAATTCAAATAAAATTGCAATAAAATCCAAATAAAATAACTTATTTGATTTCAATATTTTCCTCTAATATTTCCTTTATTTTGGAGAAGTCATATTATCTCGTCTCATATATTTTAATTAGAAATATTTTCGAAGAGGAAAAATAATCAAAACCAAATGATCCTCTTTTCAAAATTTGAGAAAACTCAACTATGAAAATAATGAAATTCCCAACTCTCTCCGTGGGTCCTTGAGTTGCTTAGAATTTCGAGGATTTGCGAAACGAAAATGCAGTAAAATATGATATGCATGAATGACCTATCTCTACATAGATAGATCTTGTCTACATCATGTCATCGTTCTTATTGCATTACTCCATTTCTTCATGAACTTAATACACTAGATGCATGCTAGATAGCGGTCTATGTATGGAGTAATAGTAGTAGATGCAGGAAGGAGTCGGTCTACTAATCTTGGACGTGATGCCTATGTAGTGATCATTGCCTGGATATCGTCATGAGTATTGGAAGTTCTATCAATTGCCCAACAGTAATTTGTTCACCCACCGTTTGCTATTTTTTCTCAAGAGAAGCCACTAGTGAAAGCTACGGCCCCCGGGTCTCTTTCTCATATTATTTGCCTTTGCGATCTATTTTTCTTTGCTTTTATTTTCAGATCTACTAAACCAAAAACCCAAAAATACCTTGCTGCAATTTATTCTTATTTATTTATTTGGAGTTCGAGCTATCAATCTACTACAAATTTACCTCACGCCCGTTTGCCTATCTTGAGGCGCCGTACCCCAGAAGGGATTGACAACCCCTTTAACACGTCGGGTTGCGAGAAGTTGTCATTTGTGTGCAGGTGCTGTTTACATTGTGTTGCTTGGTTCTCCTACTGGTACGATAACCTTGGTTTCACATCTGAGGGAAATACCTACCGCCGTGTGCTGCATCATCCCTTCCTCTTGGGGGAAATACCGACGTAGCTTCAAGAGACATCAGGGATGCCCAGTCCTGAAATGAAAAAAATGAATTTACTTTATGTTGTCAAATAATAAATTCCATGAAAAGTGTTCGTATCGAGGGCACCCGTGTATACGGTTAGCCATGGAAAGTGAAAGTATGGTGGAAAAATGTAACACCCCGGTGTAATGATGCTAAAGTAATCCCTAAGATCAAGCTAATCATTTTGCTATAACAGTGCTTGGTCACTTTGATCAATATTCCATTTCAAATTCCAGTTGAATTCAATTTCAAATTCTGAGTGAAATTCAAAATTGCTCAAACATGAAAACTAAAATGTTCATCATGTGCCAAATAATCCATAACCAATAATGGTGGTGAACCAACATTTTTGCAAAGGGTTTAAGTGGCCTAAACTACTTAAAACAGTGGCCTAAGCAATAAATTAAATGCCTTTTTAATTTATAAAATTGGCAAACTATTTCAAAAGTCTCATAATATTTTTGTGGCAGTGCACTTTAATTCTTGAAATTGTTTTGGTCAGTGGCATAATTTTGCAAGTCATTATTGGCTAAAAAGAAAATGCAAAAGCTATTGAATATAAAAAAACTAAAAGAAAGAGGAAAAGGAAAGAAGAAGGGGTGGGAGAGCCCTGGCCTCCCCTTGGGCCTCGGCCCACCTCGGCCAGCCGGGCGGCCCACATCCCCCTCCTCCTCACTGCCCTGGGCCTCAGTCCACAGTGGCAGGCCTCTGTCCAGCAGCCCAACCCCCACCCTCGGTCGTCTTCTACTGCTCGACCGACCGCTCGGTCGCGGTTGCCACCGGACCGTCTCACCGGCGTCGTCGGCAAGGGGATAAGGCCGCCCCGACTCCTCGGCCTCCACCCATCTCTCCCACTTGCTCCCTCTCTCTGCCTCTCCCTCTCCCCACCAGTTCCCCGCTCGCTTCCTCTCCCCCGGTTCCCCATTCACACCCGAGCGCGGTCGCCGCCGTCCTCCGTCGTTGTCGCGGCCACCCGCGGCCCCGCGCCCGCTGACCCTGTCGGTGAGCTCCGCGGGGGTCGACTCCTTCAACCAGTGGCCTCAGCTAGAGCTCGGAGGCGCTGCGGCGCCGTTTCCCCCTTCGTCCGCATCTTCGGCCACCGCAAATCACCGCCGTCGATTCGTTGTCTCCACTGTGCTACAAAGCTTCCACGGGCCACCTTGAGCCACTCGGTTAGCTCCATCACCTCTTCCCTTGCCTCCTTTAGCTTGCTGTGCCCGTAGCTCGCCGCTTCTGCTGTGGCCGAACACAGTGCCGCCATCGAGCTCCTCGTCGTGGCCACGCTCGCCGATGAGCTCGTCCGAGCTCGCAGTCGTGCTCAGCACGCGCGTAGGGCCCCGTAGCGCTAGCTAGCTCGCTCCGCCGTGCCATGTAATGCCGGTTCTACCCATGCCCGAACTCCGGCGCCGCCTCCACCGCTCGTCGGCGTCGTTCCGGTCATCCCTAAAACCAACCCGTAGCTCCATGGGATGCGCGACGTCGCTAGCTCTCGAATGGGAGTAGCCACACCCGTTTTGGGCCACCGAGGCGAAATCCCGAGGCTCGCCAGCGCCCTCCGCCATGTTTTGGCTCACATGAGCCAACTCTGACACCGGCGTCCGACGTGGCCGACCTGGGGCCACCCTCTTGGCCGCTGCCAGCGGCCCCACAGGCCCCGTTGACTGGGTTGACCCAGTCAATGTGCTGACTAGGCAGGCCCATCCACTGACACACGGGCCCCACCGCTTTTTCCTCTAACTAAAATGTTTTATTAATTAAAACTAATTAGTTTAGCTAATTAGTCTATGACAGGTGGGGTCCAGTCACTAATTACTCTTTTTAAATTAAAATGAACTGCTGTTAGCCCACTGCCAATGACTGGTGGGCCCTACTGGGCAGGTTTGACCTGGTCAGTGCGGCTGTTGACTGTTGACATCACTATGACGTCATGCTGATGTCATAATTCCTTTTCTGTTAATTTAAATAATTTCAGAATATGCTTTAATCTTTTAAAAATTCATAGAAAATAAACCCTAACTCGGTTGAAAATGGTTTCTACATGAAAGTTGCTCAGAAAAAATCCAACGAATCCAAATGCGCGGTCCATTCACTTGTCACATGCCCCTAGCATGCTGAACATGGAACCGTCCCCTCTCTTTCATCTGTCCGGAATCCGCCTAACGCCGAGAATTCATCCTTGGATGTTTATCTCCTCCGTCTGCAACGTGTAGTACTACGTTAGGACAACCCTAGCTCTGCCCATCGTCATGTTATGCCTTGTGATGCATTGTTTGCTCTGTATTTACTGTTTCTTCTCCCTCTTCTCTCTGGTAGAACCCAAGACCGATGCCGCCCCTGTGATCGACTACGTCGACGACGACCCCTCCTTGCCAGAGCAACCAGGCAAGCAAACCCCCCTTGAGCATTCCGATATCGCCCATTTCTTTCCCTCTCATCCTTGCACTAGAACTGCTACTACTTTCTGTATGATCCTACTCTGATGCATAGCCTGTTGTTGTTACCTGCTTTCATACGTTACTTGCTTATACTAAACTGCTTAGTATAGGTTGGTTAGTTATCCATCAGTGACCCCCACCTTGTCCCAGTTGCCTCGCTTTATGTTCATGACTCGATCAACGTGATCGACGTCCAGGCCCCAACACCGCACATCACCCCCCTAGTTGAACGACTCTGCAGAGTTATCATCGAGTGCCGAGGGTGGAACCTCATACATCACTCCTGATGAGACCTTTGTAGTGTAGCTAATCGGTCGTGGTCATCGAGGGTGATTTCCTCCTTAACCACTTCTGATACGGCTCTGTCATGCAACCCCTCAAGTGTGAACCTCGAGGGTGGATCCTCTTACGTTCACCTTGATGATTACATCGAGTGGAATTTACCGGGGTTGATTCTCGGGTTTCCCCCTTGATGTTTGCACACACGGATACTTGGACTTTACAATTGTTAATTGGATTACCCGCGAGTGATGTGGAGACGGGTTGACCTGGAAGGTGCCCGCGAGATACTTACGAGACGTGGTCGGGCATTCTTAGCCCTTGCCACAAGTACTTGAGACGGGGCGACGGGGTCACATCTTTTGTGAGTCTCTGCTTGTGACCGCACTGCCAACGCACTAACGGTTTGGATATTTGATCCGAGGGGCCTCTGGCCTGATAGCACTAACCATCACGTGGGCATTGTATGGGCATTCTGCGTCGTATGCATCAGCCGAAGCTTATTAGACATCAGCGACTGAGCGGCGCATGCCGGGTTGGACTGGTAAGCTCCTGCCTTTTTAAGGAGGTAGCTAAGTCTGCTCACCGGCCGCCCACGCAACATGCAGGAGTTCCCGGGGTGATGGCCCAAGACCCTTGGGGGCATAGGTTTAGTCCAGCGTGCTAACCTCTCTATTAAGTCTAGGTCGGGTTGCGGCGTATTGTTTGGCCGAGGCCGGTCATGACCCCGAAAAGTGTGTCCGGCCAGAGTTAATCGAGCGTGTGGGTAAGTTGGCGCACCCCTGCAGGGAAGAAAACATCTATCGATAGCCTGTCCTACAGTAACGGACACTTGGAGTTGTATCTCGATCGATACAACTAGAACTGGATACTTGTGATGAGAATCGAATTGTGATGAGAAATGGATAGTATGGCTCTGGGATTGCTTTCTCGCGGGGAGTCGAGAAAGGATCTCTGGCCGAGGTTGATAACACTACTAATTTACATTATGTTGATCGGTACTCTTCTATATGCTGCAAGATGCTTGAAGATGCTTGAAGACGCTAGTCTTCGATAGGCTAGGCTTTCCCCTTCTCTTCTGGCATTCTGCAGTTTAGTCCACAAATATAGCCCATTTCCTTTGATACAGATGCATACTTAGTTTAGATCTGATGTAAGTCTTGCGAGTACTTTGGATGAGTACTCATGGTTGCTTTGCTACCTCTTTTTCTCCCATACCCGATTGTTGCGACCAGATGACGGATCCCAGGAGCCAGACGACGCCACTGATGACTATACTACCCCGAGGGTGCCTACTACTACGTGACGGCCGCTGACGACTTGGAGTAGTTAGGAGGCTCCCAGGCAGGAGGCCTTGCCTTTTCGATCGATGTTGCTTTTGTGCTAGCCTTCTTAAGGCAAACTTGTTTAACTCATGTCTGTACTCAGATAATGTTGCTTCCGCTGACTTGTGTATTCGAGCCCTCGAGGCCCCTGGCTTGTAATATAAAGCTTGTATTATTTTCATTTGTGTCTAGAGTTGTGTTGTGATATATTCCCGTGAGTCCTTGGTCTTGATCGTACACATTTGCGTGTATGATTAGTGTACTATTGAATCGAGGGCGTCACAAGTTGTTATCAGAGCCGACTGCCTGTAGGTAGCCCCCTTTCCAACTCCTTGGCCGGAGTTGAGTCTAGTCACTGAAAAACTTCTACTAACATTGGATGTGTGTCTTACGGGCCTACGTCGCCATATGGGTGGTATTAGGATCTTTTATTCCTCGTCTACACTCTGGGACTCTGATCTCTCTTATATTTGGGTTAAAATGGTTTTACTAACTCTAACATTAGGATCCTCTGACCACATTCACCCCAAAGCTGGATAAGCCATAGTTTTTCCTTAGAATAGTATTCTGGATAGTATACACACTGTCGTGATGACAACGAAGTGGTATCCATCGTACCTCTTTCATTATGCATGTTTCATCATGAATGATCCTTGTTTTTATAAATGCTCAATGCTGAACTACCCACTGTTACATGTTAGCAGGATGGTTAGACCCGCTGGCCTTGGCCGTGGTGCCAATGATCCACCACCGCCCGAATTCTTTGCGGGAATGATGCAACAATTTGAGCTGAACTGCCAATTCATGGAAGGAATGATGGCTTAGTTTCCTCATCCGAACATGAATCAACAGCCAACCCCAGGAACCCTGCAGGACTTCATGCGTCTCAACCCAACTATTTACTGCAGCTCAACTCAACCCCTTGATGCTGATGACTTGCTCCGCGACATCACATATGGAATGGAGTCTGCTAGTGTGGCCCCTGCTAGCTATGTTACCTTTGCATCTTTCTTTGTGAAGGGTCCCGTTGCTCAATGGTGGGACAGCCACAGGCGTACCCTGCCTGCTGGAACGGTCATCACTTGGCCGGATTTCCAAGCTGCTTTCCGTGCCCGCTTCATTCCTCATGGAATCATGGACAAGAAGAAGCGCGAGTTCCGCAACCTCACCCAAGGCAACAATACTGTAGATGCTTATCAGCGGGAATTTTTGGACTTGTCTCGTTATGCTGAAGAAGACATTGCAACTGATGCTCGTAGGCAAGAAAAGTTCCGTGAAGGACTTCACCCTGATATTAAGCTAGCACTGCTCGCTCATGACTTTGCCGACTTCGCCACCTTGGTGAACAAGGCTATTCAGGTCGAGACTGGTCTTCAGGAACACCAGGGATCCCTTAGGCGCAGCCGTGACGCTGGCTCATCTTCGGGCCCGTCAACACAGAAGCATCGGATACGGATTCCCCACAGTATGTATCGTCCAACTGCACCTACACCAAGACAGTCCTATGCTGCTCCGCGTTTGCCTCCTCCGCCAACGAGGCAGACTCTTTGGACTGCACCACCCCAAGTGCCTGCTACCAACCCAATGATGGTATGTGCTTCAGATGTGCCCATCCAGGTCACCTTGCCAAAGAGTGCAATCAGAAAAGGAACCAGCTGGCTTTGCCTTCAACTGGCCATAACAACCAGCCCCACAACAATAATGTCAGACCTTATGGTCGTGGTCAGGCTAATCATGTTGATATGAATGAAGCTCAAGACCAGCCTGCTACTATGATGGGTACTCTCCTTGTTAATTCAGTACCAGCATCTGTTTTATTTGATTCAGGAGCATCGCATTCATTCATGTCATAAAATTTTGCATACGCACACGACATTCATGCGAGCCCATGAACACTCTGATAGTGGTACGCACCCTTGCGGGTCAGTGTCGAACTACCATGATTGGTCGCGATGTCCCCGTTGAAATTGAAGGGTTGGAATTTCATGTTTCTCCCATTATTCTGGAGTCTTCCAACATTGGCCTCATTCTGGGAATGGAATGGTTGAAAGCACATACTGCCTTTATCGTTTGTGCCACCAAAGTCGTTCATCTCCTACATCCTTCCGATGAGACAGTAAGCTACCATGCTCAGATTGTTCAAAACGCCGAAGCACGACTTTATGCTTTGAATGAGTTGAACGCAACACCTCTTGAGGGAATTTAAAAGATTCCAGTTGTTCGCTACTTCCTAGATGTCTTTCCAGAAGAACTTCCAGGAATACCCCCTGCCCGGGCTGTCGAGTTCGTCATCAATTTGAAACCAGGCACCGTTCCTATTGCCAAACAACCCTACAAGATGCCACCTCATGAGCTCCTTGAACTTAAGGAGGAAATCGACAAATCTCTTCGCAGTGGTTTCATTCGTCCAAGTTGTTGGGGAACGTAGTAATTTCAAAAAAATTCCTACACACATGCAAGATCATGGTGATGCATAGCAACGAGAGGGGAGAGTGTGATCTACGTACCCTTGTAGATCGACAACGGAAGCGTTAACTTGGTTGATGTAGTCGTACGTCTTCACGGCCCGACCAATCAAGCACCGAAACTACGGCACCTTCGAGTTCTAGCACACGTTCAGCTCGATGACGATCCCCGGACTCCGATCCAGCAAAGTGTCGGGGAAGAGTTCCGTCAGCACGACGGCGTGGTGACGATCTTGATGTACTACTGTCGCAGGGCTTCGCCTAAGCACCGCTACAATATTATCAAGGACTATGGTGGAAGGGGGCACCGCACACGGCTAAGAATATGATCACGTGGATCAACTTGTGTCTCTAGGTGGTGCCCCTGCCTCCGTATATAAAGGTTCAAGGGAGGGGGGCCGGCCGGCCAGGAGAGGCGCGCCAGGAGGAGTCCTACTCCCTCTGGGAGTACGACTCCCCCCTTTCCTAGTTGGAATAGGATTCGTGGAGGGGGGGAAAGAGGAGAGAGAGGAGGAAGGGGGGCCGGCCCCCTCTCCTTGTCCAATTCGGACCAAGGGGGGGGGAGGGGCGCGTGGCCCATCTCTGGCCACCTCTCCTCTCTTCCACTAAGGCCCACTAAGGCCCATATACCTCCCGGGGGGTTCCGGTAACCTCCCGGTACTCCCGTAAAATCCCGATTTCACCCGGAACACTTCCGATATCCAAACATAGGCTTCCAATATATCAATCTTTATGTCTCGACCATTTAGAGACTCCTCGTCATGTCCGTGATCACATCCAGGACTCCGAACAACCTTCGGTACATCAAAATGCATAAACTCATAATATAACTGTCATCGTAACCTTAAGCGTGCGGACCCTACGGGTTCGAGAACAATGTAGACATGACCGAGACACGTCTCCGGTCAATAACCAATAGCGGAACCTGGATGCTCATATTGGCTCCTACATATTCTACGAAGATCTTTTATCGGTCAGACCGCATAACAACATACGTTGTTCCCTTTGTCATCGGTATGTTACTTGCCCGAGATTCGATCGTCGGTATCCCGTACCTAGTTCAATCTCGTTACCGGCAAGTCTCTTTACTCGTTCTGTAATACATCATCCCGCAACTAACTCATTAGTTGCAATGCTTACAAGGCTTAAGTGATGTGCATTACCGAGAGGGCCCAGAGATACCTCTCCGACAATCGGAGTGACAAATCCTAATCTCGAAATACGCCAACCCAACATGTACCTTTGGAGACACCTGTAGAGCTCCTTTATAATCACCCAGTTACGTTGTGACGTTTGGTAGCACACAAAGTGTTCCTCTGGCAAACGGGAGTTGCATAATCTTATAGTCATAGGAACATGTATAAGTCATGAAGAAAGCAATAGCAACATACTAAACGATCGGGTGCTAAGCTAATGGAATGGGTCATGTCAATCATATCATTCAACTAATGATGTGATCCCATTAATCAAATAACAACTCTTTGTCCATGATTAGGAAACATAACCATCTTCGATTAACGAGCTAGTCAAGTAGAGGCATACTAGTGACACTCTGTTTGTCTATGTATTCACACATGTATTATTTTTCCGGTTAATACAATTCTAGCATGAATAATAAACTTTTATCATGATATAAGGAAATAAATAATAACTTTATTATTGCCTCTAGGGCATATTTCCTTCAGTCTCCCACTTGCACTAGAGTCAATAATCTAGATTACACAATAATGATTCTAACACCCATGGAGCCATGGTGGTGATCATGTTTTGCTCGTGGTAGAGGCTTAGTCAACGGGTCTGCAACATTCAGATCCGTATGTATCTTGAAAATCTCTATGTCTCCCACCTGGACTAGATCCCGGATGGAATTGAAGCGTCTCTTGATGTACTTGGTTCTCTTGTGAAATCTGGATTCCTTCGCCAAGGCAATTGCACCAGTATTGTCACAAAAGATTTCCATTGGACTCGATGCACTAGGTATGACACCTAGATCGGATATGAACTCCTTCATCCAGACTCCTTCATTTGCTGCTTCTGAAGCAGCTATGTATTCCGCTTCACACGTAGATCCCGCCACGACGCTTTGTTTAGAACTGCACCAACTGACAGCTCCTCTGTTTAATGTAAACACGTATCCAGTTTGCGATTTAGAATCGTCCGGATCAGTGTCAAAGCTTGCATCAACGTAACCGTTTACGATGAGCTCTTTGTCACCTCCATATACGAGAAACATATCCTTAGTCCTTTTCAGGTACTTCAGGATGTTCTTGACCGCTGTCCAGTGATCCACTCCTAGATTACTTTGGTACCTCCCTGCTAGACTTATAGCAAGGCACACATCAGGTCTGGTACACAGCATTGCATACATGATAGAGCCTATGGGTGAAGCATAGGGAACATCTTTCATTTTCTCTCTATCTTCTGCAGTGGTCGGGCATTGAGTCTGACTCAACTTCACACCTTGTAACACAGGCAAGAACCCTTTCTTTGCTTGATCCATTTTGAACTTCTTCAAAATCTTGTCAAGGTATGTGCTTTGTGAAAGTCCAATTAAACGTCTTGATCTATCTCTATAGATCTTTATGCCTAATATGTATGCAGCTTCACCGAGGTCTTTCATTGAAAAACTCTTATTCAAGTATCCCTTTATGCTATCCAGAAATTCTATATCATTTCCGATCAGTAATATGTCATCCACATATAATATCAGAAATGCTACAGAGCTCCCACTCACTTTCTTGTAAATACAGGCTTCTCCAAAAGTCTGTATAAAACCAAATGCTTTGATCACACTATCAAAACGTTTATTCCAACTCCGAGAGGCTTGCACCAGTCCATAAATGGATCGCTGGAGCTTGCACACTTTGTTAGCTCCCTTTGGATCGACAAAACCTCCCGGTTGCATCATATACAACTCTTCTTCCAGGAATCCATTCAAGAATGCAGTTTTGACATCCATCTGCCAAATTTCATAATCATAAAATGCGGCAATTGCTAATATGATTCGGACAGACTTAAGCATCGCTACAGGTGAGAAGGTCTCATCGTAGTCAACCCCTTGAACTTGCCGAAACCCTTTTGCGACAAGTCGAGCTTTGTAGACAGTAATATTATCGTCGGCATCAGTCTTCTTCTTGAAGATCCATTTATTCTCAATTGCTTGCCGATCATTGGGCAAGTCAACCAAAGTCCACACTTTGTTCTCATACATGGATCCCATCTCAGATTTCATGGCTTCAAGCCACTTTGCGGAATCTGGGCTCACCATCGCTTCTTCATAGTTCGTAGGTTCATCATGATCTATTAGCATGACTTCCAGAACTGGATTATCGTACCACTCTGGTGCGGATCTCACTCTGGTTGATCTACGAGGTTCAGTAGTATCTTGTTCTGAAGTTTCATGATCATTATCATTAGCTTCCTCACTAATTGGTGTAGGTGTCACAGAAATAGTTTTCCGTGATGCACTACTTTCCAATAAGGGAGCAGGTACAGTTACCTCGTCAAGTTCTACTTTCCTCCCACTCACTTCTTTCGAGAGAAACTCCTTCTCTAGAAAGTTTCCGAACTTAGCAACAAAAGTCTTGCCTTCGGATCTGTGATAGAAGGTATATCCAATAGTTTCCTTTGGATATCCTATGAAGACACATTTCTCCGATTTGGGTTCGAGCTTATCAGGTTGAAGCTTTTTCACATAAGCATCGCAGCCCCAAACTTTCAGAAACGACAACTTTGGTTTCTTGCCAAACCATAGTTCATAAGGCGTCGTCTCAACGGATTTTGATGGTGCCCTATTTAACGTGAATGCGGCCGTCTCTAGAGCGTATCCCCAAAACGATAGCGGTAAATCAGCAAGAGACATCATAGATCGCACCATATCTAGTAAAGTACGATTACGACATTCGGACACACCATTACGCTGTGGTGTTCCGGGTGGCGTGAGTTGCGAAACTATTCCGCATTGTTTCAAATGTACACCAAACTCGTAACTCAAATATTCTCCTCCACGATCAGATCGTAGAAACTTTATTTTCTTGTTACGATGATTTTCAACTTCACTCTGAAATTCTTTGAACTTTTCAAACGTTTCAGACTTATGTTTCATTAAGTAGATATACCCATATCTGCTTAAGTCATCTGTGAAGGTGAGAAAATAACGATATCCGCCACGAGCCTCAATATTCATCGGACCACATACATCTGTATGTATGATTTCCAACAAATCTGTTGCTCTCTCCATAGTACCGGAGAACGGCATTTTAGTCATCTTGCCCATGAGGCACGGTTCGCAAGTACCAAGTGATTCATAATCAAGTGGTTCCAAAAGTCCATCAGTATGGAGTTTCTTCATGCGCTTTACACCGATATGACCTCAACGGCAGTGCCACAAATAAGTTGCACTATTATTATCAACTATGCATCTTTTGGCTTCAACATTATGAATATGTGTGTTACTACTATCGAGATTCAATAAGAATAGACCACTCTTCAAGGGTGCATGACCATAAAAGATATTACTCATATAAATAGAACAACCATTATTCTCTGATTTAAATGAATAACCGTCTCGCATCAAACAAGATCCAGATATAATGTCCATGCTTAACGCTGGCACCAAATAACAATTATTTAGGTCTAATATTAATCCCGAAGGTAGATGTAGAGGTAGCGTGCCGACCGCGATCACATCGACTTTGGAACCGTTTCCCACACGCATCGTCACCTCGTCCTTAGCCAATCTTCGCTTAATTCGTAGTCCCTGTTTCGAGTTGCAAATATTAGCAACAGAACCAGTATCAAATACCCAGGTGCTACTGCGAGCATTAGTAAGGTACACATCAATAACATGTATATCACATATACCTTTGTTCACCTTGCCATCCTTCTTATCCGCCAAATACTTGGGGCAGTTCCGCTTCCAGTGACCAGTCTGCTTGCAGTAGAAGCACTCAGTTTCAGGCTCAGGTCTAGACTTGGGTTTCTTCTCTTGAGCAGCAACTTGCTTGCTGTTCTTCTTGAAGTTCCCCTTCTTCTTACCTTTGCCCTTTTTCTTGAAACTAGTGGTCTTGTTGACCATCAACACTTGATGCTCCTTTTTGATTTCTACCTCCGCAGCTTTCAGCATTGCGAAGAGCTCGGGAATAGTCTTATTCATCCCTTGCATATTATAGTTCATCACGAAGCTCTTGTAGCTTGGTGGCAGTGATTGGAGAATTCTGTCAATGACGCAATCATCTGGAAGATTAACTCCCATTTGAATCAAGTGATTATTATACCCAGACATTTTGAGTATATGCTCACTGAAAGAACTGTTCTCCTCCATCTTGCAGCTATAGAACTTATTGGAGACTTCATATCTCTCAATCCGGGCATTTGCTTGAAATATTAACTTCAACTCCTGGAACATCTCATATGCTCCATGACGTTCAAAACGTCGTTGAAGTCCCGGTTCTAAGCCGTAAAGCATGGCACACTGAACTATCGAGTAGTCATCAGCTTTGCTCTGCCAGACATTCACAACATCTGGTGTTGCTCCAGCAGCAGGCCTGGCACCCAGCGGTGCTTCCAGGACGTAATTCTTCTGTGCAGCAATGAGGATAATCCTCAAGTTACGGACCCAGTCCATGTAATTGCTACCATCATCTTTCAACTTTGCTTTCTCAAGGAACGCATTAAAATTCAAGGGAACAACAGCACGGGCCATTTATCTACAATCATACATAAACAAGCAAGATACTATCAGGTACTAAGTTCATGATAATTTTAGGTTCAATTAATCATATTACTTAAAGAACTCCCACTTAGATAGACATCCCTCTAATCCTCTCAGTGATTACGTGATCCAAATCAACTAAACCATGTCCGATCATCACGTGAGATGGAGTAGTTTCATTGGTGAACATCACTATGTTGATCATATCTACTACATGATTCACGCTCGACCTTTCGGTCTGCGTGTTCCGAGGCCATATCTGTATATGCTTGGCTCGTCAAGTATAACCTGAGTATTCCGCGTGTGCAACTGTTTTGCACCCGTTGTATTTGAACGTAGAGCCTATCACACCCGATCATCACGTGGTGTCTCAGCACGAAGAACTTTCGCAACAGTGCATACTCAGGGAGAACACTTCTTGATAATTTAGTGAGAGATCATCTTATAATGCTACTGTCAATCAAAGCAAGATAAGATGCATAAAAGATAAACATCACATGCAATCAATATAAGTGATATGATATGGCCATCATCATCTTGTGCTTGTGATCTCCATCTCCGAAGCACCGTCGTGATCACCATCGTCACCGGCGCGACACCTTGATCTCCATCGTAGCATCGTTGTCGTCTCGCCAATCTTATGCTTCCACGACTATCGCTACCGCTTAGTGATAAAGTAAAGCATTACAGCGCGATTGCATTGCATACAATAAAGCGACAACCATATGGCTCCTGCCAGTTGCCGATAACTCGGTTACAAAACATGATCATCTCATACAATAAAATTTAGCATCATGTCTTGACCATATCACATCACAACATGCCCTGCAAAAACAAGTTATACGTCCTCTACTTTGTTGTTGCAAGTTTTACGTGGCTGCTACGGGCTTTAAGCAAGAACCAATCTTACCTACGCATCAAAACCACAACGATAGTTTGTCAAGTTGGTGTTGTTTTAACCTTCGCAAGGCCCGGGCGTAGGCACACTCGGTTCAACTAAAGTTGGAGAAACTGTCACCCGCAAGCCACCTATGTGCAAAGCACGTCGGGAGAACCGGTCTCGCGTAAGCGTACGCGTAATGTCGGTCCGGGCCGCTTCGTCCAACAATACCGCCGAACCAAAGTATGACATGCTGGTAAGCAGTATGACTTATATCGCCCACAACTCACTTGTGTTCTACTCGTGCATATAACATCAACATATAAAACCTAGGCTCGGATGCCACTGTTGGGGAACGTAGTAATTTCAAAAAAATTCCTACGCACACGCAAGATCATGGTGATGCATAGCAACGAGAGGGGAGAGTGTGATCTACGTACCCTTGTAGATCGACAACGGAAGCGTTAACTTGGTTGATGTAGTCGTACGTCTTCACGGCCCGACCGATCAAGCACCGAAACTACGGCACCTCC